>NC_051434.1:18992220-19008834 GCF_001649575.2 Kryptolebias marmoratus
CCCACTAGTCGTCAGATCATTGTTTGTTGTTTGCCGTTCTAAGTTTCCTTGTTTCCTCGCCATGCCATGTATTGGATTTCTGTTATGTTTTAGTTGCTGCCAAGTCAGCTTTTGTTTTGCTCTTTTTATTAGTTAATAAATTAGTGTTGTTTTAAGAATGAGTCTGCACTCTGGGTTCGCTTCCGTTGCCATCCAGCTTGACACTGTTGTGCTCTTTCTTGGCATAAAGCCATACTGCTGCTCACAAATGGTCACCTTTTGTCTAAGTCTAGCTTCTATAACTCTCTCCCAGATCTTCATTGTGTGGTTCATCAACTTAATTCCCCTGTAGTTGCTGCAACTCTGTACATCACCCTTGTTCTTTAAAACTGGCATCAGCACTCTTCTCCTCTATTCCTCTGGTATTTTCTCATTCTCAAAAATGCCATTGAATAATCAAGTCAAAACTGTCACTGCCATCTGCCATTTCCATTTCAGGTCCAACTGCCTCTTCCTTCTTCATCCTCTTCAAAGCTTTCCAGACTTCATCTTCACTAATCTTTTCCACTTTCTGGTCCACAATGTTTATGACCTCTACTCTTCTTTCCTTTTCATTCATCAACTCCTCAAAGTACTCTTTCCATCTTCTCATCACACTCTCCTCTCTTGTTAGAACTTTACCATTTCTATCTTTAACAAGCCTAACCCGCTGCACATCCTTTCCAGCCTGGCCCCTCTGTCTTGCCAGTCGATACAAGTCCTTTTCTTCCTCCTTAGTGTCCAGACTCTTGTACAACTCATCGTATGTCTTCTGTTTTGCCTTTGCTTCTTCCCTCTTTGCCCTATGTTGCATCAGACCTTCTACCTCTACCTTCAAACACATCACCCTGTGTGACATTCTTTTTACTTCAACTACATTCCTTGATAACTTCTCCTTCAGGACCACCCCTACTGCATTTCTCTTCCTATCCACACCATGGCAAAATAGCTCAAACCGTGCCCCAAATGCTGCCAGCCTTTATGCCCATCTACTTGGTCTTTTGCACACATAACACATCTACCTTCCTCCTCTGCATTATGTCCGCCAGTGCTCTTCCTTTGCCTGCCATTGTCCATACATTTAGACTTACTACCCTAAGTCTTACTCTCTTGACGTTCCTCTTCTCCCTCTGTCTCTCCGCATGTTTCCCTTCTCGTGGTCTTTGACTAACAGTGGCCCGATTTCCGCCGGCACACTGTTTGTCAACAGCACCGGTGGCGGTCGTTGTTAACCTGGGCCTCGAATGGTGTTGCTTGGGTGAACTTGCATCTTCGTTCTGGCAAAAGTGTTTTACACTGGATGCCCTTCCTGACACAACCCTCACCATTTACCCGGGCTTGGGACCGGCACAAGAAATACACTGGCTTGTGCTCCCTAGTGGCTGGTTTGCTGGGGACTAGTTAGTGACAGGAAAATGCATGAATATTTTTTTTTTAACTTGGAATCACACCGAACAACACGTTTTCATGAACTCCCAGCAAAATTTGCTGGGGGTTCCCACATATATCAACCAAAAGGTGACAGCTCTGTCACTCTAGAATTATTAAAACCAAATCAAGAAGAAGAACCAATGACTCAGTGAGTATTCAGAGGAAAAATTTGCCTCGTAAATTTTTTAAGTCTGTTCCAAATTCCAGCAACGTGAGAACAAGACACTGCAACTCACACGAGGACATTGTGGGAGTTAGTATGGTGAGAAAAAGATGATTGTTTTATAGTTCTACAGCGGATGAGAAGAGAAGAATCACTGATTCAGATGGGCCGTACAGCCCATCTGAATCAGGAGCTTGAAAAGGAGCTCGAAAAGTTTATTCTGAGACTGGAATGAGGCAGCAGCAATCTTTCTGGTTCACCTCATGGTCCTGGAGGTGTGCAGATCCTGGAGAGAGAAGGCAGCAGAACAGATGACGGTGGCAGCAGTGTACCAAACCGGGATGGAAGCAAGGATGAAGTCAGTGATGGATGAACAGAAATACACCATCCTTCCAGCAGCAGGTTGAGCGTCTTCAGCTCCCACTGGAAGTACATCTGTTGTTTTTCTGATGAAGTAAAATCCCCCCTCTAAATTTTAATAGTTGTCAGAAAAGAAATGCCCCTACTTCATGTTCATTGATTAGAAGTGATTTATCCTTGAGCTTGGAGGGGGAGAAAAATACAATTTTCTGCACCACAAGACAAGGAATTCATCTTTGGGTGGTGCAGCCGCAGCCTTGTTTGTTCACTCTACGTGTTCCTTTCACTTTTCTCGGAGAGGAAAACTGGGAGGGAGAAGGATCTGAGATTCAATTTGCTGACAAGAGGGAAAGCCATTTTAGGAGTGAAAAATGCTTTCAAAAAAAAAAAAAAAAGTGAAAGAGGCTTGCAGTATTCGGCTGTTACGGTTCTTAGAGATGGGCTTCTGTCCTTGCCTCAGTGTCACAGAGGACACACAAGCTTGGCAGCTGGTGAAATCCTGCCTCTCATGATTAAGATTTGTGTGTGTGTGGTTTGGAGGAGGGAGTGTATCCATCCTCTACAATAGGTTGGAAAGTCAAGAATAAAAATTAATATGCAGTGTGTGCATAATTTATTTTGCAGCCATCGTGATCAAACGCAGTCAGAGCTTTGTGTGTGTGTGTCTTGTGACAGTTGTCTAACCGGATTCTCCGACTGACAGAAAATCTGTAATCCACATCTAGATAGACCACCTGGAATCCACCGATATTAAAGGGTGCTGCATAATCGGTGATTATTCAGCAAGAAAAAAAGAAGGGGAGTTTTTCGCCCATAAGAGGAGCCAGATAAGCGCTGGAAATTTCCATAAATGAAATAAACATATAACCCCGTCGTAGTTTGCTTCTGAGCTCCCCTTGTGCTCCATCGCTTTCAGAATCTGCCTCATCTGTTTGGAGGCGCTGTGTGTGAACCAGACCTAATAACTCATTTGGTCACCTGTGAATGCGAGAGTGGCAGGGAGAAGCAGCCAACTACATAAAGACGAAGCAAGGAGAGGGCCTTCTGAAGGCCAGAACATTTACTGCAACGGTTAGACATTGACATTGATTCTCTAAGAAACATAGCTTAGAATATTGAATATATTGTAGGTATTTTTGAGTCTACTTAAATGCGGTATATGATATTTTCTTTCCATTAGGTTTTAACAACAGTTAATGTAGAGAAAGTGCACAAATTTAAAGAAAATTAACCTTTTTAACTCACTTTAATTTCACATTGAAAGTGGAAAAAGGACAAGTTGTTGATTTTTAGTTTAAAAGAAACAACAACTTAGAACTGGGTGTAAAAAACATAAAATGCAAGTAGTTTAATTGTGCAAAACTTGTAACAGTACAAAAGATTTAAAGTCAAATAAATCTGCACTGTGGTTTAGTGAATTAAAAAAGGGTTTAAATAAACATTATTTTAAGATAACTCGCCTTCTCAAAACAGTTTAGGTAAATACAACTTATTTGGACCTTGAGATGATGGTAATATAGTCAGAGCAGAACTCTTATACCTAAAAAAGGCCTTTCATGCAATGAAAAGTGAGAAGCTCCTACATACTTAAACCTAAACCATTCATTTTTTTCCCCCTAAAAGCTTAACTGGTTCAGTAGAGAAAAATAAATAAAAACAAAAACAAAGGAAGGAAGGAAAGTTAATTAGATAAAATTAACTTTTCAAAGATGGAATGCTGAGGGTCTTGAATAGTGAATGGTTTTAGTTTTCGAGATGAGAGTTTTTTTTCTGACTAAAACTGAACAGGGCATACAAATATACACCCTTTAGTGTTAATATTGTTGGATTCCAAGAACTAAAGCATCAACTGAGACACAGGCTGTCTGCTCTCCCGATGGTGTTTAGCTGCATGTTCGACTGAAACTAAGTTTAGAGACAGTTTTTCACAAGGGATGAAGTCTTCTGTTACATCTTTGCTGATAAAACTTTGGAGGGATTTATTTACATCACTGTAGTGATAATTCACGGTCCGAGGTGACACACAGTAACATATCTTGGTGAACAGAGTGAGGAATTACATCTGCCATCAAGCGCAATGGAGGAGTTAATATTGTTTGATTCCAAGAACTAAAGCATCTAAAGTGGCCTTAGCCACCATAGATTAATCTTTAGCCACCTGAATCATTTGAGGAAAATCTGCTTTCTAGTTTTTATTTCGCTTAAAAGTATAGTTTCCTCAAATAAATGGGGTGGCCATCTTGGATTTTGACATTGCATCCCCATTCTCCATAGAAACCTTTGTTATACCTAGATGCATCCACACACCAAAATGGAAGCCGGTACGTCGCTTATATTTAAAGTTATCCAGCTCACAACAGGAACCAGATGTATGGACAGACAGAGGTTATTTCCAAGTCCCCTCTTCTTGATGCGATGGGGGACCAAAAAAAAGGACATTCCACAATGTGCTATTTTAGGACAATTGTGATTTTGTTTGTATAATAATGGCTTACCTGACGGTTGTAAAGCTGTTCAGTGTCATATGTCTGCAGATATTTATATATAATTTATATATAAGAGTCCGATACAGGCAGCAGAGATGTGGAACAGGCAAACAGAGAAGTGCCACAGTGGTTTTAAGAAGCATTTAAACAGGAAAATCAGATTAAAGCATCATATACTGCGTGTGCTTTCAGGTCGAAGTACTGAATGTGGATGTAACGCTGTCACCAGTTTGAAATCATGACAAACAACAGAAACAAGGGGGGGACATGAAAGCTAAGAAAGACTTTGTGGTCAATTAAAACAATGGTGACAAAGGTTGTTGTGTCTGCAAATGTGTTTTTGTTTTTTTTTTAAATCCTTGGTTATAATTTTGTTTACATCAGTACTGGACAGTAAAAGGAGGCATTCATGGCTCAGGGGTCATCTGCAGAGAGAGGGAAAAAAGGTCAACTTTGGGATCCAGCAAGTCTTCATGCATGTCTGTGGTAATCACTTCATAACAAGCAAGTCAAGTGATTGATTTATTTATCAACAGGCTCAGTAATAAAAGCTTTATGACTTATTATTTGACTACATTTTGCTCCTTTTTAATCGACAGGATTCCAAGTGAATGACTGCCAGCATTAAGATTACATGCCATTAGAGATCAAGCACACCGTCAATGTCATACATAGTTACAATCAACCCAAATAATAATAAGTAACATCACGTTTCTCAGAGATTTAATTAGGTAAATCTATACAGTATGTCCGGATATGAACACTGGGTCACTTGTTGGGGTCATTTAATCCACTACAATGGGCAGGATGAGGGAACAGTCTTTTGGATCCCAATATCTGAAACTTATTATTTGTAAGTTACATTAATTATTTGCCTTGTGTGACATGATGTCCTCACACCTAAAAACTACAAAACAAATCCATTTGCCTAGTTCACATTTTAACACTGCAAAGTCTGTATTTCCTGCCGTTCGAATCCTAGGGTTTGATTTACCCCAGGATGGCGTGCGAACGTCGTGCAGGGGGGCCAAGTCCCCAGATGTGATGTTAAAAACAGGACGACAAGTGCAAAACCAGCCACATACCTCCGGATTGAGTTTAAGAGAAATGAACAAAACACTACAGCTCAGATTAAATGCACACCAGAAGCCAGAGCTGCATCATAGTTATGATAGTTACTGTGCTGCAAACTGAGCTCATGAGCCAAAATAACCACATATTGCTTGATGACTTATTCAGAACACTAAATATAAAAATGGTTTTGTTTGATTGTGCATTTGAAAAAAAAAATAAACATAAACAAATTATCACAAAACCTGAACATGAGCATTTACTGTAAGCTATTGTGTTGATAGCTAATTAGAACTGAAGGATAGCTTTGGTTAACTTATCAGCAATAACGAGGTTACAGTTAACTCATAAAATGCAAATGAGAATATAGAAGACAGCAAAAAAAGGACTATTTCAATCAGTTGTATTGTAGAAATGAGATCAGATCCAAACTGAGCCTCGAGTGATTTGTTAACTTTTAGGATCTGATTTTCTTTACACTGTGAGCGGAAATGCCCATCCTTTATAAAACACGATTGCCTTCTCATCGGCCAGCCGCTCTATAACTGCGTACTCGTGTTGTCCAGCATGCAGTCCAGTTTTTAGGTTTTTGTTTGCCAGTGTTTCCCAGTAATGGCTCCAGTTTCCTTCGCTGTCTGCTCCATAACCAAATACATGAACCTAAAAATAGACAATCACAAAAAAAAGAAAAAAAAAAGCGTTTGATAAGTATTATGAGGGCGGTGGCTCGGTTCTTCTTGGTGTCATGGGATAGCTCCCTTTTTGTCACTTCTACAGGCCCATTTTTCTAAAGATATTTCAAACGCAATTGTAGATTTCTCCAACGTCTTTAAGAAATATTTAGTTACAAATAATTCTTGTTCCTTTAGCCTAAACTCGCTGCATAAATGTACACAGCCTTTGTTGAAGCATTTTAAAAATGTATTTATCATTGAATTAGAGCATCCAGGCTTGAGTACACACCTGATGTCAACCTGATCAATGTGAATAAAGTTCAGCTGTCCTGGCAGGTTTTTCCCTGACATTTACTTACAGTATTTCCACCCTACTGCAGAACGCCATGGTACACATAAAGTTTACAAAAGCATCTCATTGGTAATAGGTATGAGTTAGCAGAACAGCCAAAGAAGCGAGGAAAATATGGAATAATAGGGATATTATAGAAAACTGAAGTTGATAAAAAAGACAAAGCACAGACGGGTCCAGGAGGCTGCCAACACTGAAGGAGCTACTGGTTGTCTTCTACATGTGACAACAATCTCCTGTATTCTGCAAATGTCTGGATTATGGGGTATGGCTGGTTTTGATCATCTTTTAAAAACAAACAAACAAACATAAAACAGGCCTGGCTATATTAAAAACAGGTGAGTAAATATGTTGTGGTCTGATGACAAGAAAGTCTAATTTTTTTAAGCCGCAATTCCCACAGGCGCTGTAGAGAACTGTGCATCACTAAAAGAACGCCACAGTGAAGCATGGTGGTGGCAGCATCTTGCTGTGGGGTTAATGTTCTTCGGCTAGAAACGGGGTTTCAGTCAAGCTGGATGGAATTACAGTTGTGTGTAAAAATCCCAGCAGAACAGAAATTTCTAAAATACTCAGACCAGTCCGTTTGCATACTTGCCAACATTTGGGAATGTCAATGTGGGATAACATAACGGGCACCACTGCAAGCTTGGTGTGGGATTTTGAGCTGCTAGAAGTTGTTAGATGATGTCATCACCTAATTTGCATATTTGGTCAAGTTGATCAGGCTGTAGGAGAGAGGAATATCAACAGTGGCAAGACAAAAAATGAGTAAAAAACACTCAAAATATGTTTAGAAGCTTTTTGCGCCACTGTGGACACAGAGTGGAACGGGTCTCCTCTCTGCTGTGAGATTGACAGCTGTCAGTGCTTGGGGAAGTGGGCGGGGCTTACGGTACGCTGCAGAATGAGTGCTTTCACACATTTAGCCGCCAAAGTCACTAGATTTGTCGGTAGTTGCTTTATAAAAAAATGCTAGAGGGATCTGAAAACTCGCTAAATATGGCGTAAAAGTGTGTGTTTTTTTGCATGAGAAATACAAAGTGTGGCGTGTGAGGGCCAAATGCGGGACTTTTGGCTGTCCCGCCCAATGCGGGACTGTCCCGCCCAATGCGGGACGGTTGGCAAGTATGGGTTTGGTCACCAACCACCACTCCATATTCAAAGTAATTTAAATCCCCTTCCTTCCCTGCTTTGATGCCCGGTTTGAACTTCAGCACTTCGTCTTCACCACATGCCTAAAGGCACTGAGTTGATGCCATGTGATTGGCTGACTGGCTATTTGTGTTAACAAGCAACTTGACAAGTGTACTTAATAAAGTGGCCAGTGCATGCATGTCACTGTAAACATGGGAGAAGTTTGGAAATCTTTTTTTTTTACATCACAAAAAATGACATTTTAATATGTATGTGTTCACTTTTTATATAGACTGTACTGTATTTGTCAGTGCTTCCTAAGCTTTCTTTGTTAAAGGTCAGTGTTTCTCTCTTTCTGTTACACATACACTTACCCCCCACCCACATACACACCTCCATACACTGATTCACAAACAGTCCTGATGGTTGAAGGTCATACAAACAGGTTACTATTACAGCAATGTAGCCTGCCTACTCTGATGCTAGATTCAATGAATCATGCAATTAGGATTCTCATCTTGAGATATCATTTTTGTAGAGCAAATCTGTTCTGGCACCCGTAGGCAGCCATCTTCTCTACATGGTATGCCTGATATGCCATACAGGACAAAAAAAAAGTGCTTTCCCCAGTGTTTGCTCATTATTCTTCTGTTTCCGTGACAATTTTTTGTTTTGCATCTCCTCTCCTAACTTTGAAAAGTTCCATACAAGAACACATTCAAAACACACAGCTCAATTAGGATTGGTGTGTTATGACTGCTGGTACATCAGTACATCAAACAGTGTAGACAAACTTCATCAAAACTATCAAAAGTTTCCCTATGGAGAACAATGCGACTTTAGATAAATGATAAGAAAACCCAGCTCTCATACTTCACAACAGAAAGTTTAAACAGGTCACTTATAGTTGGACTATACTTGACTGAACTGGCATTTTTATTCATTGTTATGAATGAAATATATTGAATTATTGTGTTTATTATTAAAATAAAATCACATCTGTAATCACATTAGTTACATATCGATAATGTCTGCCATTTAGTCTCCTCCGTTTGTAACATGATACATTTCCCCAAACACAGTGTATAGATAACTTTGTCAGTTATTGTGGTGCATGTTGCACCTGCGTGTCACGCTCTAATTGCAAACACGTCTTAAATTTCCCTTTCAAATGATCTGCTTTTTTTATGAGCTACACACGCGTCTGACAATCAAATTAGTTATTGAGTTGACTAGTTTCCTGAATAAAAATATCCATCCATTTTGTTTTTTTACCCGCTGTTTCCTTTCTGTTTCCTTGTTTTCTCCAACAGTCATCGTGCGAGAGGTGGGGTAAACCCTGGACAGGTCGCAAAACCATCACAGGGATTAAATACAATTCTTTGTCGATCTACCTTAAATCTTAAAAGGCAAAGATGGCAATTTGTAATAGCCACACTCAGACTGAGGTCACACTGGAAAACCGTGACAATATTACTTTGTTATTTAGACCTACTTATTCCGAAACTGGGAACTTTCTAATCTTCTTAAGAGGAACAGTCAGATGCACCTACCTCATTACAGATGTGAAGCGCAAGAATCAAAGCCATGAATCCAGTGGATGGATAGCCGCCCCTGTTCCCCAGCCACACCGCATGGACATACCTCATAAAAGCTGGATTGACCACCATCACCTGTTGTGAGTCAGTAGTGGTTAAATTTATAGTATTGCTACATTTTCAGGTGAAAACCAGAAAAACACCGAATACCATACTCACCAGATCTTTGTTGGCTTTTATTTTGGATTTTACTCTCACGTATGACCTGTTGAAAACAGTATGAAAGGACTCAAAATTCAAAAAGAAAGTTGAAGAAGAAATTAGAGTAATAATTTTAAATATTTATATAATTTTAGAAAATAAACTAGCCTAATTTTGTCCTAGGGCATCACTTATGGACTGAGGGCATGTCTACACGTTCCTAGATATTGATTTAAATGGATATTTTTCATCTTTTATCATTTTTCTTTGTCCACACATTTTATTAAAACAAACAACAACAACGAAATGCTTAAATACCCATGCTGCACCACTAAGTGGGAAGAACATTCAAAAATAATGACAAACCAAAAAGCTCTATTGTTGTTTTGGTTTCTCAGGTGCAAAAAGTACTAACTCACTGATATCCAACGTCTGGTGACTGGTTGACGAATAGCACTCTCCAAAATGTCTTTGAACGTTTACGGGGGATCTCAATTTCCTTGCACGCAAGCTGCAGAGGTGTACAATTTTGCCGCTTGAATTTTGAACAAAAATTTTCCTTCAAAAAAGTCACGGTCCATAGCCGTATTTTGAGGAGCTCTCCTTTAACTGACAATATCTGAGACTAAAGTTCGGATATTGAAGTCTAAAAACAACAGCGTTGATAAATAATAAATCTTGAAAAACTGGTACTCCAGTACATGAATCCATATCCAAATGGGAAGCTGCCATTGTGGATACAAAAGCGAGCCGAGGCGGGTCCAATGTGTGCGGATATGGTCAATGAAATAATGTGCACGCCCTAAAATACAACAAGCTGTGCACAGAAAATCAGGTTGTGATTTTCAAGAAGTGCCATTAAAGATGCAGACCCACGTCTCATTGGTCTCCTGGCTTGTAAACAACAGCTAACAGTTGATGAAGGACGAGACTCTGTGGATTCAGCCACCTCAGCTCAATTGTATTTTACTTAATAAGCAGGGAAGGTCATGGTTTGAAAATGAAAACAAACTTTGTTCTATCCTTGGTGAACATCAAGCACTACCTTCTTTTTTATAATCCCCTAAAACTGAATGTCTACAATTAACATCAATATTCTGAAATTTTCCACAACCAAATCTAACATTAAATCTTGATCACTGACGCTGCCAGGAAAAAACTTTGCATCTCCATTTTCATAACTTTGCATAAGTCAAATCTATTGGTCACCCTTAACATCTGTCTGTGGTTTTATAGATGCCAGTTGAATAAAAAGTATGAAAGAGCGTTTCTGGTTTAAGCTTTTGACTCAATTAGTATCAAGCAAGATGCTATGAAAGACCAGTGCTCCATATTAAATATAGATGCATGTAAAACTTTTTCTTTACACAACAACTCACCTGGAACATGATTCCACAGTTAATGGTGCAGCTAAAGCTTTTATGATGATAAGCAGATACATTCAGGACAGAATATAATGCCTTTAAATAACGTAAGATCAGACAGACCCTCAAGGATTTCTAACCTTTTTTCTGTTTTATGGCGAAGGATTGGCAAGGACTGTGTGTTGTATAATATGTTGTGAATTGTACAACATCCGCTGTATTCCCAAAAGTATTCACTCACCCATCTGAATCCTTGAATTCAGGTGTTTCAATCTCTTCCATGGCTACAGGTGTATAAAATCAAGCACCTAGGTATGCAGACTGCTTCTACAAACATTTCTGAAAGAATGGGTCGCTCTCAGGAGCTCAGTAAATTCCTGAGTGGTGCAGTGATAGGATGCCACCTGTGGAATAAGTCCTGTTACCATATTTCCTCACTACTAAATATTCCAGTCAACTGTTAGTGGGATTATAACAAAGATTAAGTGATCGGGAACGACAGCAACTCGGCCACAAAGTGGTTGGCCATGTAAAATCACAGAGTGCCTCAGTGATGCTGAGGCTCATAGAGCACAGAGGTCACCACCGTTCTGCAGAGTCAACAGCTGCAGAGCTCCAGACTTCATGTGGCCTTCAGATTAACTCAGGAACAGTGAGTAGAGAGCTTCACGAAATGAGTTTCCATAGCAGCAGCTGCATCCAAGTCTTACATCACCAAATGCAAAACATCAAATGCAGTGGAGTAAAACACGTCACCACTGGACTCTGGAGCAGTGGAGATATGTTCTCTGGAGGGACGAATCACGCTTCTCTGTCTGGGAATCCAATGGATGAGTCTGGATTTGGCTGTTGCAAGGAGAATGGTTCTTGTCTGACTGCATTGGGCCAAGTGTAAAGTTTGGGAGAGGGAGAATCATGGTGCGGGCTTGTTTTTCAGGAGCTGTGCTCGGCCGCTTAGTTCCAGTGAAAGGAACTCTTAATGCTTCAGCATACCAAGACATTTTGGACAATTTCCTGCTCCCAACTTTGTGGGAACAGTTTGGGGACGGCCCCTTCCTGTTCCAACATGACTGAGCACCAGGGCACAAAGCAAGGTCCATAAAGACATGGAGGAGGGAGTTTGGTGTGGAACAACTTGACTGTCCTCCACAGAGTCCTGACCTCAACCTGATCGAACACCTTTAGGATGAATTAGAGCAGAGACTGAGAGCCAGGCCTTCTGTCCAACATCAGTGTCTGATCTCAGAAATGAGCTTCTGAAAGAATGGTCAAAAATTCCCATAAACACTTCGAAACCTGTGTATGGCCTTCCCAGAAGAGTTGAAGCTGTTATAGCTCCAAAGGATGGGCCAACATCATATTGAACCCTATGGATTAGGAATGGGTTGTCCCTCAAAATCATATACGTGTGAAGGGAGACGAGCAAATACTTTTGGCAATATAGCGTCTATACAATATGTACAAATGCTTTTTACGGATCCTAATTAAGCCTTTCAAATGTGTTGGCAAGATAATATTTTAGATGTGAATAATAAGTGCTTCCTGTTTCATGGCAAAGTCTTAAAATTTGAGGTCAAGCCCTGCCCACAACATTTGACATCGACTATAGTGTTTGGTCAATTTTTTATCATATATGTATTGAAAGCATAGTTTCGAAGTGATGTTCTGTCAAATAGTTATCAATAGTTAGCACCTTATTAGCAGCAAGATCAGTCACAGAACACAAAAAATTAAAATAAGGGCAAAGGTCTTCAACCAGGCTGGGCTAATGATTAAAACCCTGTTTTTGTTTGTTTGTCTGTCTCTTTTTTTTTTTTTTTGGAGTTTTTCAGAATTATAAAGCAATTCTTTCTCAAAAACAACATACCTGAACTGATACATTCAGCAGGGTCAGAACTAGAGCTGTGCAATATGTCACAAATGTAACATAATCACAATTTGAGTGAGCACAATATCAGTATTAGCTTGAACTACAACTAGTGGTGGGCCATCATATTTCAAGTATTTATGTTCTGCTGCTAATAATAACTTTGGTCAATCTATCGGACTCTTACTGGCTTTGATGACCACACCTGGTTTAGATGACAGTGATGACAGAAGTGAGGAAAATGTGGGCTTTTCGCAATTGATGTAGTCATTGCGATAATATTTTTTTTCTTATACTGTGCAGCCCTAGTCTGGACAGACATTTACATGGTCTGTGCTCAGCCCGCATACATTTGCATAGACACACAGATGTTGTTTGGTTGAGAAAACAGCGGCATGCAAATGTATAAAAGTAATCAGGTCCGCACAAATATAACAAATCTTATACAGTTCATTCAAAAACCTGCAGACGAAACAAAAATCAACTCACATTCCATAAAATCCAGTTGTGAAGGCCTTGACGAGCCACTCAAGATCTTGGATCTTGAATGGAAACAGAACCAGATGCGTGGAGTTATCCAAATCTCTGGCGCTCTCTGGATACATGACATGATAAGTTGTCTTGGTGCCGACGTCTACCTCATAGCTTTTGATTGGAGCAGCATTAATTCTGAATAACACAAAAAGCATATGAGCGTTTGCTTTTAGAATCTTTTTTAAATGGTTTCTACTTAAAAGGGAACTACTCCTAATAAAAATGAAACTTTTTTTTTTTATGGTTTACCTTATGACGATGTCCTGAGAATCTATCAGAGGTCCATAATGTGATCTTTTCAAATTCACAGAATTTCCCACCACGGAACAAGTCTTGGTTGTGTCCGAACAGGGTTTTGGAAGATCTGGTCCTGTTGGGAATATCTGAAACAGCTTTTCCACTGCGGCTTTGTAGGTAACAAAGCTACGTCTTTCAAGCTGTAACTGCTGCCAAGTGCACCAAGCATAAGTTTGCTGTTAAACCAGTTCTTAAGTGACAAAAGTGAGGTTATAAAAAAAAAAAAAAAAAAAAACACAGCTCCACAAAAGAATTTGCATATTGAAATAGGAAATCCTTAAACGACTTGGGAAATCTTACCTTCCACCACTTAAAAGCCTCCTTAGAGAGGTTGTGCTTTGGAGACAACAAAGGTTCGACGGAACAATTCAGACGATGAATCAGCGTCAGGTTATCTTCAGACAAAAATGTCTCAGAAGCTCTTAAGCTTTGAGCTGGAGGGTGGACCGAGTCAGTGAAAACTGACAGCAGAAACACCCCGAAGATAGTGGAGGACAGCCAGAAAATCAACACCTTCAGCTTGAATGGCATTGACTCTTGTATCTGGGGAAAGGGCTTAGTCTGTGTGACGACAGACAAAAAGTTAGAGTCAAAACTGCTGAAAGAGCTGCTTTATTAGCTAAATTTGCAAGTAAATTCGGCAACAGTAAGGTGGTCTGGATGCATGGAGCTTGTTTCTTATGTATTATACATTTAAACAAAGTTAGGAAACAAACTCTTAACATGTGGAGAAAAAGAGGCAAATTCAGTGGTTCTAAAACACAGAGTGAGGAATCTAAGGACAAATATTGAATTAACTTTAAAATTATAGCTAATAGCAGATTTAGCCTTAGCTATCACAAAGATATAAAGACTGTAGTCATAAAATGATAAAAAAAAAACATTATTAGTAAAAGTAGATATTAAAATGGTGGATGAGCTTTTTTTGGTAATTTTTTTTTTTTAAACAGTGTTTGTACACTTCAACCAGCAATAGTCTGGGCCTTGAATTATCTCTGACTTATTTTCTAGGTCAAGTGCTAAAAGGTTTTGGAACCATCACGCTAAAACATTCACAAAAAGTCAAATTATTATTGCTGCTGTTGCTAAGTAATTACACTTAATTGGCAACAGCAGTAGTGTTGTTGTCGAACATTATCAATTTCTGAATCAACAAAGATTGCTTTGATTAGTTCAGAAGGACTCAAAGTGATTTTATTTCTTTCTTACCTGATAAAGAAGTACATTCTTCTCTGATGCTATTTGAATGTGCAAATCAACAAACTCACACCTGATAGGGTCGAAGGATGACTTTAATCTGACTTCCAGGAAGCTGACTTCCATGTAAACTTCATGTAAATGTTTCTTTTTCTAAGAATATGATTGGGTTAGTGTCAATCACACCCCTTCACCAAATGACACTGTAGAAAGGGTGGATAAAAAAAAACCTAAATGGGTGAATCCAGGGTGTGTGAAAATCCAAAAGTCTATAAGTTGAGATAATTCAGCTCCTGTTTGGAAAATACAGTAAAAAGAAAAATGATCACCATAAAATATGAGAACGAGAGAAAAGGTACTTCAATACAGTGCTGAGACAGTTTCTGGCCATCTTGGTTCAGTTTTAGAAAAAATGAGGTGGAAATGGGGGAGGGAGGTTGATTGGTTTGTATTTATTGAAGCATCCGGCTGTTGTATCAGCTGTGTCAGGGACTACAGGTGTAAATTAGCACATAGAGCTTTAATCTGATACAGCGCATCTCTCCTCTTGTGGTTAATGTATACTGTATATTGTCCTTGATTAAAATAAATCAAATTTTAAAAAAAGTGAACCTGCGGCTCTTATGCCTGTGAGCCACCAAGGGAGTTAAAAACAGAGCCGACATGTGAAAAGGTGAGCCGGCGCTGCGGCACAAGGATGTGACGTTGTGATGACATACAGTATGTGTGACCACATTGTGGGAATCAGAAGCCTGAACAAAAATAAACAGATTTCTTACTAAGGAGATGATCGCTGATGCCGCGCAGCAACTTTTCACTCAGTTAAAAATTTAGTCAACCACAGAGCAGATCACTCAGCCTTGTTTGTCATGGTTTGAAAATAATTTGAGGGAGATAGCTTAGAGATAGATTTATTGTGTTGTGCTGCACAACTGCTGCAGCTGAGTTCCACACCAGGCTTCTTTTGGTTCTACCAAGCTTCCCTCGTTCCTGAAAGCTTACATCTATGTTGGAGGTGGCCGACTCGTCGAGTGGTTAAAGACCAGTCAGATGCAGCTTAAAGGTGGGCTGGACAAACGTGCCTGTATCATGTCAACATTTTCAGTTGCTCTCTGTTCTTTTTTTTTTTTTTTTTCCTTGTCGTCCACTGTTTAACTGAGATTTTCTGCTGCATTCACACTTTGAAAATAAATAAATAAATAAATAAATAAATACACCAGCAAAGTTTTCGGTAAGAAAACATATTTTTAAGACCAATTTCCAAAGTGGAATTTATTTCTTTTATGTTTTGCTTTGCTGGTCTGCTAAAAAGGGTGACAGAGAGAGATGAGCTCTTGATGCAAATAAGAATGGAAATGAGGAGACGCTGACGTTTGTGAACGGCACGAAGGGAGACGTCAGGAATAACAAACTGTTTAGAAGAGCCTCTAAAGTACAGTTCGAATTCTAAGTTTTGCTCTTAAAACGTAGTAAAGATGGACCACCCCCCTACTCCACGACACCATCCTCCTCTAGAACAAAATAATTAAAAGCCTGGCTTACCTCGAAGGAATGCAAATCTCCTGTTGCATTTCATGATAGTTTTAATTCAGAATGACGTTCAAAAGAAATGTCTTGCAAAAGTGTTTAGGTTGGAGTATTTGTTGAGGATGGTTCTTACAGTTTAGCTCATAAAGGAGCCACCTCTTCGGGACAGGACTCAGCTGTCCACCTACACCTCAAGGATAAGGGACACTCCTTTGTGTCATGAACTGGGTGGAAGGAGGCGAACCCTGAGCGCAGACTCATGGTGATAAAAAAAACTAATTTATTTAGAAACAAAAGGCAAACCCAAAACAAAGGCTGACGTGGCAGCAAAATCTAAACTAAATTCAAAAAACATTATCTAAACAAAACATGAACAGACCTGTGACAAGAGAAACCA
>NC_051434.1:19009373-19014409 GCF_001649575.2 Kryptolebias marmoratus
AGTGAGAACAATTTGCAAGCAATCCAGCTTACATCACATCTCAGCTTTAAAAGCTCAACTCCACACTCTCTATTTCTGAATTGAGAAAGCTCCTCGGATGAGAAGCGAAACGTCTTCAGCTACAGAATAGAAGTCCAGTTGTTTTTGTTTTTTTTTTTGTTTGTTTGTTTTTTAACTTTTTTTGAGATTACATATGGGAATCATCCATCCATCATTTATACCTGTTGGGAGTTGGGGCTTCTTCCATGTTATTCCTTATTAACCTGTTAAGAGTATAACTTGTTTGAAAATGTTACATCTGCCCTCATAAGGTGTACCCGCATAGCCAAAATGTCAAAGTTGACAGCTTCCTGAGGCAAGCTGACTTCTTAGTGATGGGAAGTCTGTGAAGAAGCACACTAATAGCCAACAGAGAGGTTGTCCTGCACATCGGCACTTGGGGGAGCATCTGGGAATACACCAAGTGGACCTTCCTCTGACTCCAGCTTCTGTGACCGGAGAGGGGGGAGCAGGGCTGAAGTTGTACATGGATCCATTATTGTGAATCTTTGCCAGTCATCTAACCTCCTGCCCATTACTGAATTATTCAGTGGCCTTGGGTAGTAGTCTGAGAAGGGGAAAGCCTCCTGGACAGCAGCTGTGAACAATCTAATGTTAAAATAATGTACCTGTCCTTGCAGTGAGCCATTAAATGAGCATACATTCCTCATACCCAGACATGTCAATGATATGCTTTTAAAAATTGAGACTCTGAATGATTTCTGCCCAAACAATTGGATAATCAGTTCAGGCACAGCCTCACTGAGTGCTTGCTTAGTTTTCTAAAATCAAACACAATGTTTGTTTGAATTCACAAGAGAATATACAGTTATTAAAGTGTATTTAGATGTTAAGCAGTGGTATTCCATTACCATTAAAAGTTAATCACTTGTACATGTCAACAGAATGATTCAAATCCAGTCAGTGGTTCACAAGATATTTTGCTACCGGTTCAGACCAACAAGCACACAGACTCTAGCAAAAACATTATCACCCTTTTGCCTTTGACAGTAGGTGATAAGCTGGTACGCACCACAGCAGCAGTGATCCTTGAAATGCTCGGCTACTAGATGAAGACCACAAGCCATTTGGAGCCCATGGAAGAGGAAGTTGGTGGCTAAGGTCAAGGCAACATGAAGCAAAATCAGCCAGCTGTCAGATCAATAAATCTGCTGTTTTTATTTTCCGTTACAGTAGATTATTTTCATACTGAGCACACAACTACATATAATACTTGTTAGCTTGCCAGGTGCCATACATGTCGTGTCAGTGGCCGTGAGCTACGTCTTTTTTTATACACTTTTTTGCCAAGTATAAACGCCTCCACCGCGTGCTCAGGTCCGCGCGCTGTTTGCGGAGCCCTGTGTGACTCCAATGAGCCCTGAGGCCGAGCCGCCTTCAGCTACCGCTGGAGTTAACATGTCGTCAGAGCCACAGCAATAAACATCGAACGAGCGGGTTTAACCAAAAATGGTTAGTTGAGCCGAAATTTAGCAGGTGGGTTTACAAGACCGAATATGGTAAGCATGTTTTGTACTTAGTGAAAATATTAATATGACGCGTGCTAATTTATCCTTGTTTAACAGTAAAATGATGCTATTAAATTCAGCATTAGATATGTTTTGTTGTTACATGTAGTGATCCAACATGCAGCCTGTGCCACAAAAAGCACAGTACAGTACAGCATCTGTCTATTTTTCAGTTCTCTGTTGTTATTCATTGGCCTTGATGTGAGATGTTGTTGGTGCTTTGGTTGCGCTTTTTCATTTATCTTAATTTAATTTATTTGTAAATGTGACTTAAATAAGTATTCAAATTAGGCTGGCGGTCGGCCGGCAAACGGCCACCTACCACCGGGCTAAGCCTCTTTTCTGGGGGAAACCCTGCTATCTCTTGTCCAGTTGATAACATTGGTGTTTTGACTCAGTCTAGAAAGTTTGCTCGTCGTCTTCCTCTTGCCCCTTTTTCCCTCCAATTGACCTCATAAAACAAGACATTTCATCAACCCTTTTCAAACAGCGTGCCCAAGAAAGCAAATCTGCCTTTCCATGACCACTAATATTAGTTCCCGTTTTGCATTAGCTCTTCTAAGAGCCTCTGTGTTTGTGACATGGTCCAAGTATGAGATTTATAGAATCCTTCTCAGAAACCACATTTCAGCAGCGTTTATGTACTTTATGAGATCTGCCGAGAGAGTCCATGTCTCGCAGCCATAGGTCAAGACTGACTGTATGTAGCGCTTGAGTAGCCTGGTTTTAAGCTTCATAGATACTGTTTCTGAAGATTGAGTGCATATCTTAAAAATTTCTTTTTCGCAATGACAATTGTCTTTTTAATTACACTTTGCATCAAATGTAACTCTGTGTGTTTGATTTCTTCACTGCCAATTTTTAAGCGACAACCTGGCTTGTCTGGAGCCTTACAGGCCACCATCAACTTAAAGCTCCACCATACTCCATAAGAAGTCAAGAAGTCAGTTTGTGGTCACGTGGTTGCGAGCCTTTCATCGTCCACGAGACACTCGGATCAGAACTCCCAGGAAGCTCCTCCCTCCTCCTGCAGCGTTAAAACGAGTTTCTTCCCGCCGACTTCTCAACTCTCCTGTCCTTGTGCAGATTTTTGCTTCCCTCGCCGTGACTAGACGTGTTTATTAAACAGACTGAGACAGTACACGCCGTTTGGCATTTGCAAATTTGACCGTGCACAATACTGAGCAAACAAAGGGAACGTGTCCCGACGCTGCCTGGCCGAGGCGCACTTCCTCCAGGCCGCCACAGCCACGAAGAGCCGCCTGTGTCTCCTCGCTGTCTTTTTAAGTTCATAGGTTTCTAAGTTTGGCGGAACAGTTGTAAAGACGGCTGTATTTTCTAACAGCCTCCAGCTGCTTCTCAGCGGAGCAGCAGAAGCAAAATGACTCCATTAAAGCTCACCGGCTTTTCTGCATAAAAAAACTTCTGACCAATCACACAACACTTGGAGCAAACCCCTGTGAGAAAAACTTTGGTTAGGGTCTTGTGTCAAGAAGGGGCGGACGAAGCTTCTATGAGAACAAAATGATGCAGGTTTTGTCACATGACCACATGAACGAGAGGCGACTTTGTGACTTCTCATAAAGTATGCAAACAGTTAACCAAGACCACCATTTCTGCACTGGATTCCAAGTCTTCTGTTTCAGATGTTGCCACAAGTACCGTGTCGCCAGCGTATCGAAGGTGGTTAATGTTGACCCTGCCAACTTTCACGCCGTCCAGATCTTCGAGGAGGTCACATCTCTGAATGTTAATCCAGTCGGTCAGCATACCGTCCATCCTGACTACAGCTTTCTGCTTCCAGTACAGATTTCAAATGATAGTAACAATACAAATATTGTTCAGTAAAAATGGATTTTCATCAATAATGTCATCACTTGTGGTGGAACAGTGGTGCAGTTAAATGCTTTGTTGCTTCACAGCTAAAAAGAGCAAGCAGATCTTAGCAGCGCTCCTTTCTGTAAATGTCTGGGTTTTCTCTGGTTAATCTCTGGTTACTGGTTTCCTCCTACGGTCCATGAAGATGGATATTAGTTTAACTAGTGGCTCTAAATTGACCCTCGGTGTCAGTGTGAGCATGTGTAGATGTTTGTCTATATATGTGGCTCTGATGAAAGGAGCCACCTGTCCAATGAGCCCAACCACGAACCAGATCAAGCAGGTATACAAAATAGATGGATGAGTATTTCTTATCGGCCACCAAAAGGCAAAGGCAGACAATTACGTTTTTTGATCCTGTCCGTCTGTTGCCAAGAAATCTCATGAACCACAGGATAGATTTTAGTGAAACTTGCAGAAAGTAATCAGTGGGAGAACATCTACAACTAATTAACTTTTGGAGCCGGTCCAATTCAAGATGCTGCCAGCTGACTTACAAAAAACAAACACAAACACACAAAAACAGCTGTAGCTCAGTCAGTTTAACAGATTTTGACCTAAAATTTGGCGTGGTAGTAGCTGAGACTCATACTCTGAGTTTGATGCCTCGCAAGAACGCATGAGATTGCACACAGTAAGGTTATTTTCAAGGTTTGACCAAAACAGCGATAACTGTCATTTTTCATTACGAGATTATCTCAATCTAAAACTCGGGGCTATAAGGCAGCGGGGCGATATGCACTCCATCAACACGTACTAGGCCTTTAATATTGAAAAAGTATCACCTGAAATGAATGAACCTGAACACCGGTTTGTTAAAGTCTTGTTTGTTCAGAAGTAAAAGTCTGACATCTAGTGGCGGAAAGAGCTGAAAATCCAGATCTCCACCATAATCTTTCTTACGTTTCCAAAAGTGAGAAGAAGTGCGTTTTAAAACACAGATCCACAGTCTGAGCAGATTCAATTTTCAAAAATAGGTTGGACTAGGACCACGTCTGGTGGACCTCACTGCTTTGCCCGGTAAATATCATCCTCGTGTCTTCAGGGGTGCATTAATCAACCAGCAACAGAACATACAGCATAAAAGAACTTATAGAACATTAACGCAGAGTGAATATCATTTATATTCAAACCCCCTACAATGGAAAAAGCTAGTTTTAGTATTATTTTTTTTTGAATGAAATCTCTGTGACAGTTTGCATCAATAATTAGTTCCAGTCAGACTGGGCGACCTTCTTCTGAAATCCACCAAGTCAAACATTTTTTAAACACATTTAAGCACAATTCGGAGAGGAAATAAAGTGCAGCTCTGCACACATGTGACGGGTTATTATGAAACACTGAAATATGTTCTATGAAAGTTAAATTAGAAATAACAGCAAAAGTAAAAGAAAGTTTCTGCCTTTTAGGTGAAGAAATTCAGAAGGTCACAGATAAATATCCAACAAACTGATCTCATTTTTATGTCTACTCTATTCATTAGGATATGTGCTTTTTGGTTTGAAGGTGGAATGTCTATTTAACTTTCAAAAATACACAAAAAGGACTCTTAAAGCCTTGTTTAGCTCAGAGTTTAAATTTTTTCCAAAG
>NC_051434.1:19014545-19022078 GCF_001649575.2 Kryptolebias marmoratus
CAAATATGGATAAATGTTATTTAATCTTGAAACTAACTATAGATTTTATATTGTTTATGTAACAATGAGCGGTCATCCGTACTTTAAGCTTCAAGGCCATTTTGATAGATGCTCTTGTGGTTGTAAAGGCCGCAGAGCCCTAAAATAAACAGATTCCTGTATTTAGAACAGCATTTGTTCCAAATACAGGAATCTGTTTTATTCCTTCTTAAAGATGTTTAGAACAAGTGCTCTTAACTTACTGGGTTAAACAGCTAAAGTGGTCTTAATTTTGCCTTATCTAGGAATAAAACTCATGATGTACTGCTTTTTCATTCTTCTTTGGAAAGAATCCAGCTCATTTGATCATTTTAAAATGTTTATTGTACTGTGGCGCATTAGTGCCTGAAAAAAAAAAGGTTAAGGAAGTTTACTCTCAGTTTAAAGCAGGGGCGTCACTAGGTTTTAAGGACAAGAGGGGCTTAGCCCCCAGGAGATGTACAGGATGTGAGCAAACGTAGTGGGCGAGAACAAAATTTCTCAAACAGCTAACAAAACAGATTTATGAGAGTTAATAATGAAATAATATATGGTTATTTATTTAAACTCATATTCTGGCCACATCATATTGAATTTCTGTAAAAAAAAAAAAAAAAAACAGGCCAAGTGACGCCACTGGTTTAAAGAGTAAAGTTGAAATGTTGAGGCGCAAAAAAAAAAGCGGAAATAGTGTTTCAAGAGTAAGCCTGAAGAGACCCTCGCTGGTCAAAAACAGCATTTTCGTTGAATAAACCACAAAATAACACAAATAATTTTCTTTAGCCAGTCCAAGATGGGATTTTTGTCACTGCAGAGTCAAATCAGTGGAACTCACAGAACTCCATCAATCCTTCACAATAAGAGTCTGAAACATGCACGCATGCTGTTGACCTCTAAACACTCTCAAATCATCTGAAACTTAGGAAAGTAGCTTTTTATCGTTATTGTTCTTCAGTAAAACTCAAATCGCTGCCTTAACTGTTAGGAATGCTGAGTATGTGGGTTCAGGTTTTGTGCAGCTCCTGATATAAGTCAGTGTATGTTTGTGTGTGTGTGTGTGTGTGTGACAGAATAGTTATTATGAAAATGTGTTCTGAAGAATAAAGTCACTACAAAACTTGACAACTGTAGGTCTTTGTGTTAGTGGGGGTTTGGTTTTTGATTCCTCTTTTCATCTCAAAATAACTGTACTTACACAATTTGACTTCATTTAAATATATATATATGTGTGTGTGTGTGTGTGTGTGTGCGTGTTTTTACCCCTCAACATTTTGACATTTACTTTGAAATTCAAAAACAAACATTATCTTTCTCTTGAAGTCTGTTTTCATCTGAGGGACCCTAACATGTTGTTGCGCGAACGCCAAACACCAAAAAAAAAGAAAAAACATCAAGAAACAGTTGTTTCCATGTTGTTTCTTTTTATTTCAAACAGTTCTGATACTTCCATGCACGCGGAACATATTGAACTTCTACAAAATGAAACCTGAAGACCCATGAAAGGCCGACGACTCCGTCAATAAAACTCAAATGTGCCGAGGTGCCAAAGCAGCAAACACAACGCCACGATACTGTCGACACCGTTGGGGTGCCCTGAAGTACCCCTGGAAGCACATGTGCAACCTGAAACCAGAAAGCTCTAACATAATCTGCACCAGAACCTGTTTTGTAGAGAGAAAACGGGAACTGAAAATCTGGTGGAGCTGAAGTGCGAATCGAGTAGAATAAACCTCACTTCTTTATGGGAAGCTGAAACTTCTGGTGGTAACAGCCATGCTTCATAAAATGGAGTTTCATATCAGCAGCTCTTCAAAATAAAATAGGACCAAACTGAGGAATCAGTTTTCTCAGTTTATTGACGCGTGAGCCCGAATCTGTGCCCTCACTTCAGTTAATAAGTGTGTGTGCGTGGACTTGCTAACAGGCATGACTCTGTGTGAGAGCGATACGCCACCGTTTGGGTTCAGGGACGTTAAAAAGTTGAAGAAATTCTTGTTTCCAGAAGCACTAACTTCTGATCCAGCCATGTTTCGAATAGATCTGATGTGATTTGGATGAAAACGCAGACAAATTTCTCAATGTTGTCAAATATTACAGGGCCCAACTTAGAACTCCCTGAACCCTCGGCTCGCTTTGCGTTTCTGTCTGGTTCCACGTCCACACTGGAGACGAAACGGAGCACAACACCTGCTGCACACAAACACCGATGTTACTGCAGATCCTACTGGGGGGCTTTGTAGGAATGCCTGATTTTGATGAGATTAATACCGTGTGTAACGTTGTACCAGGAACCTCTGTGTGGTTACGGGTCAAACACTAACATGGCTAAATATACGGTTCGATCCAATGGGAAAAATGTTGTCTGGTGTGTCAATTTATCAGACAAACATAAATACATTTTCATGAATCATACGGAGTTCACCTAAATTTTTTATTTTTTTTAAATTCCGTACATTTTCAGACTCAAGTTTTCTGGATTTTATGTTGATTCTTTTATATGTAAACTATAATTTACTGAATGGTGCAGTTTCATTGTCTGTATGTAAATTTACAGTGCATATTATAAGAATTAACAACCATCCATTACTGCAAAATATGGACTTTTTCCCCCTAACTACTGCTGGTGTGTGGTCATTTTTGAGAAATATTACATGTAAAAGTTTTTTTTTTTTTTTTGCCTAGACAAAATATTTTTGACCAGAATTTTACAACCTTCAATCACACTCATATGCAAGTTTTTAATTTTTTTGTTTTAAGTTTTCCCACACAGGCTCACACATACGTGTCTACTTTTTAATGTTAACAATGTGTTTTCTTTGATGACAAACAGTATAAACAGGTTGTCCGACAACAAGGAAAGGATCTGTTCTTTCTCTCAGTTATTGGAAGGTAGAAAGAAGATGGAAAACTTCGGAAACTATTTTTTTTTTAAACAATGATAAATATGTAAAATACTCTGCTCAAAGAAATTTATTTTTTTATTTTAGAAAATGCAAAAATGTAATAAAGTCTAGAAACATCCACGTTTTTTTTTTTTTAATACCGTTTTGTTTTTCCATACTTATAACATTTTAAATCAAATTCCTCACATTTCCATGCTTTTCAGGACTCCTAAATGCATCGTTTCACTTGGCACGAGAGCTCAGAATGGCCTCGACTTCATTTGCCCGAACGTCACCCGAGACGACCGCATGAACGCGGTTTTTCCATTTCCGTTGAGCTGTTGGGTCTGCCACGTCAGCTCTTGATGAAGGTGGCAGCGTCCCCGACGTCCTCCAGGTGTTAGTCCCAGCCAGAGCACGTAAACAACCTTCTCTCAGCCTCCACTGGAACTGATTTCAGCTGAGTGTAGGATGTTTACACGAACTGGGTCTGGACAGAAGGTATGGAGGAGACGGGCCAATAAAACCAAGAGATAAAACTGGGCGGGAGACATCGAGGAATCAAAGAGGGGGCAATCAGCGGTATTTGGGTCGTTCTTTTCTGTGCAGCGGGAGGCAGTTGGCAACAGCAAACATCAGACTGAAAGCTCTGAGGACAGACAGCTTCCAGTCGGGGATGTTTACAGCTCAAACTACCGACTTGTGCCTTCACTTCTGTGTACAGTCAAACAACAACAACAAAACAGTAAATTAACCAATTGATTTCACTTTAAAGGAACAGTCTGGTCATTTCAGATGTGATGTTCTGTCAAACAGTTACAAATAGATAATACCTTATCAGCCGTGACATCATAGGGCACAGAGAGTGGAAAAAAAAGAGGCATAAATCTTCATCCAGGCTAGTCCTCCCTATCAGCACATCTAGTCAGTCCAAAGGTTCCACTCCAGGTGGACTGATGCGTTCAGCAGACAGAGAAACCGACTATCCTTTTAACAATCATTCATTCGTTCGTTAAACTTTTAAGTGGTCTCTGCCAGCAGTTTATAGATGTATCATCAGCTCCCCGAGTCCTCGGCGAGGTGAAGTTTTCATCTCCCTTTATTCCCATAAACGGCTAGCTACGCAGCAGAGCTCTGCGCAGCGTGAAATGTCCCCGGTTGGGAATATTCGTATTTCAGTTCTACTTTTTTTACGAGTTCTAGGAGATTACACGTTAGGCTTGCCTCACGAGGACGGACCAGCTCACCTCCCGAGGTTCCAGCCCCGAGGAGCTCGTCTCCATCACGCCGTTTATGGGTGCAGCTCCAAGAGCAGCAGGTGCTGGAAATAAAATAACCAAATAAAAAAACAACAGCATTAGAAGCTTAATACTGCCCTTGTGTAAGGTCATTTTTTTTGCTTCATGCAGCACAGACTGTCTGTACCCTGAGGCACTTCATTCTTTTCCCCCCACTTTCTCCTGATTCCCTGTCAAAGGGATTTTTGTGTGCCGTTTAATACATTTTACACTTTCAGATAAAAAAAAGCGCCATCCTCCTCATGATGCATGAAGACTGGGACTTGTTAAACAGAGTGGGACGATCCCGTTCAGTAGCTTCCCCTTAACGTCACCTAATTCATTACCTGAGACTGATGTTGGCATTTTTATTGAACTTAAGATGCTGTCAAAAACAAAACAAACTACAATCACTGCTTTAAAATACGACTATAGAAACTGAATGCTGAGAGCTAAATGACTGTGCTGAAATTTGCTGGAGAAGCTGAAACTGAGGTGTTAAAGCTGAAAGAAGCAAAACACTAGCTGAAAGCCCAAAATAGCAACGGCTAGCTAAAAGCTCAAGTAGCAAAAGTCTAGCTAAATGTACTAAAGGCTAGCTGGATCCTACATGTGTCAAAAGGCTAGCTAAAAGTATCAAAAGGTTAGCTAAGAGAACCAAAATGGTAGCTCAACGAAGCAAAATGGTCACTAGAAGTAGCAAAACGTGAGACAAAAGCTAAAGTAGCAAAAGCGTAGACACAAACTAAAAGGTACCAAAAAGCTAACTAAAAGAACCACAATGGTAGCTTAAAGAACCCAAATGGTTGCTAGAAGCAGCAAAAGGCTAGTTAAAAGCTGAAGTTGTAAAAGGCTAGCTAATTTTAATAAAAGGCAAGCCACAAACTAAAAGGTATCAAAAGGCTAGCTAAAAGTAGTAAAAAGCAAGCTAACCCCAAACTCCCTAGAAATGTAGCTAAAAGAAGCAAAAAGCGAGCCAAATTTATTAAAAGGATAGCTACAAACTAAAGTTACCAAAGGTAGCAAAAGCCTAGCTAAAAGCTAAAGTAGCAAACAGCTAGCTAAAAGCTAAAGTTGCAGAAGCCTAGCTACATGTATTCAAAGGTCAACTGGACGCTAAAGGTACCAAATGTTTAGCTTGAAGCAGCAAAGGAGTAGCTAAAAGCTGAGGTAGCGAAATGCTAGATAAACTTATTAAATAAACTAGCTAAAAACTAAAAGGTACCAACAAGCTAGCTCAAATAAGCAAAATGGTAGCTAAAAGCTAAAAGTAGCATAGAAAGAGAAGCAAGTTTGCTGAAGCAGATTTCAAAGACCACTATGTTTTTTAAAGGAACTGAAGAGACTTCAAAATGCATGTCTATGGGGAAAATAACTGTAAATAAAATTCAATATTTTGAGGAGCATGAAAATTACAAAAGACAAGAATGAAAGCATCCATCTCCTGAAGGAGCTAAACTGTTAATGTGTGATCAGCTAAAACAGCACCAAGTAGTCAGATAGTAATAAAAAAACCATACAGAAAAACAGGAAAACTGTGATAATGCCACTGCTATCCTGATAGTGTAGGATCAGAAAGACATCTGAGCACAACTGAATACACTGCAGATTATAAACAAACATTTAAAAAAATGTCTTCTGTATCAGTAAAGGTGACTAGCAAAGTGATGATGAGGGGGACAATGATATGCAAAACTGTTCAGTAAACTACGTAAAGACTATTAACACATTAGCCTTGTCAGATGTTTGATTATTACGAATAATAATAAACTTTAGTTTTCGGGACAAACTGCACTGCTTTCAGCCTCACCAGCTAGCTTGCTGTGTCCTACAAAGCCCAGGTTTGCTGCAGCGCTGCAGTTCGGTGCTTCAGCCGAGCACCGCAGCGAGACACGGAAAGTAAACTTATCGCAGCTGGGAGCCACACGGCGACAAAAAGGCCAACTAACCCCCACCCCCGAGCCTGAAACATCACGATGGCCCCCGGGAACAAGTGGCGACAGCCGCGAGGTGAATGACATTGCTAGCGAGCCCGGCTGAAGTAACTTTGCGACGCTGGGATTTCCCTCTGCCTGAGCAAACAGCGGAACAAGGTAACCGCTAGCAGCAAAGAACCAACGACCTGAGCTACGGAGCTAGCTGCTGTTAGCTTCCCTGTGACCCTAACCTTCTGCTGTTTGACGTCTCCTTACCGGCGGGAAAAAAAAACACACAAAAAAAAAAAAAAAACACCGACCGTTTCCCAAAAAACACGTCAACATCCAGCCGTCTCACTACATTCGGGTCAGCGTTAAACAGGATATGTCCTGGGTTTTTTTTTTGTTTGTTTTGTTTTGTTTCCCCCCGGCCAGCCCGTGAAGTTTACTTCCGTTTTTATCCACTTGTCTTTATTTTGACCTTTGGTTACTCGACACCAACATTGACGTCATCGTCATGGCAACAGAGTCCCTCCTACAGCGAGCGCGCGGACGCAGGGATAACTGCGTTTCGTGTAACAGCAGAGCCTCGCGACGCCAGCGGTATGGCACCACCGTGTCCTGAGCGAGGGGCAGAGAAGGCTGAAATAAGTGGTTTAAAAATAAAGTTACAAAAATACATTTTATAGAGTAAAAGAATATTTTAGTTACAGGCCTACAGAGAGTTTAACACTAATTGCTAATCCTACGTTTGTCCTGTGCTTACAGGATAAATGTAATCAAAACTACTCCCATAAACTGTTGTAATACTAATATAATAATATATGCGGTAATGATCATGTTTGGAATGAGTTAATCTAGAACTAGTTTAACAACAATGTTAAACAATGTTCTATTGTTCTAAAATTTTTCTAGAAAGATTTCTTTTCAGGGGCAGCAACAAATTCTTCCTTTCTGCTTGGAGGAATTTGGCCCACTCTTCTTTCCATCGTTGCTTCAGTTCATTGTGGTTCACAGACATCTGTTTCTGCTCAGCTCTCTGAAGGTTGAGGTTCTGGCCTTTAACTGGACCATTACAACATCTTGATTCTTTTCTTTTTGAGCCGTTCTGTTGTAGAACAGCTGCTGTGTTTGGGATCATTGTTCAGTTTGGTCCAATCCTCAGCTGTAGGACAGATGTCCTCACGTTTGACTCCTGAGTCCTTTGGTCCACAGAGGACTTCATGGTCGACTCAGTGACTGTAAGGAGCCCAAACCATCAGCCCTCCACCTCTGTGCTGACAGCTGGGATGAGGTGTTTGTGCTGATCTGCTGTTTGGTTTTCTCCAAACACGCTGCTGTGCATTCTGGGTAATCATCTGTACTTTAGTCAGTCATGCTGCCATGTTGTTTTTACAGAGAAGAGCTTTTCTGCTGCCGTCAAATTGTCCTGTCATGACC
>NC_051434.1:19022178-19033970 GCF_001649575.2 Kryptolebias marmoratus
GACTTGAAGATGGTGCTTGTAGGTGTTACTTCCATAATAAAACTCTGTGCTTCCATGGCTTTCAATGTAAAACGAACTTTCTACGCTCAGATAAGGACTCGAGTGAACAGTGCTCTAACGTTTAGAGGACTGAACTGGGAATCAAAGATTCTTGGCTCTTTTAAAGGTCTGTGTGATGTCATCAAGATATGATGTCACAAAGGAATTTAGCGACTTTGATGTGGCTTAGCAATAGCACTAAATTAGGCTCCGCCCTTCCAACAGGAGTCTAATTCACTGACTCTGATGTTGCCTAGCAACAGTGGTGAATTAGCAGGTTCTAAATGTTCCCCTGGTTCAGATCATCAGTCATGTGACCTTCTAATGACCCGGTCATTTAAGGAAGGTGTTAAATCAAGGAAACGTCTCAAACATGCAGGACAGGAACTGGACACCAGACTTAGACCATTATGGTCTATCTATCTATCTATCTATCTATCTATCTATCTTTTGTCTATTTATTCTTTCCAACGTTGCTTAATGTTAAGAGGTTATCTACTGCAGTCCTTCAAAACAAGTCATAATGGTTCAGTCTTTTTCTAATATTCCTGTCTTGACCTTTAACCTGCTGACTGAGGCCTGTAGAGTCTGAGATGGAGCTGATTTCTCTGAGCATTGCACAGTCTGACGTTGGGGTGAATTTACTGGAACATCCACTCCTGAGAAGACTGGCAGCTGTGTTTTCCACTTGGGAATAATCTTCCTCTCCGTAGAAAGATGGAATCCAAATAGTTTGGAAATGACCTTTGACCCTTCCCAGATTGATGAGCAGCAACAGCTGCTTCTTTAAGGTCCTTGCTGATGTCTTTCCAGCTTGGCATTGTGTTAACACACACCTGTCTGCTCCAGAGCAGCAAACTGACTAAACTCCTGCTTTTATCAAGCTGATAATCAGATAATCAATACATTTGATCAGTTTTTTTTATTTAGAATGAGTTTTCCCCTCAATTAACTTTGTTAATCCAGAGTATTTTTGTAAATTTATTATTTATAATGAAACTGAAAATCCACTTAAATTCCAGGATGGAAGACAACCCGCTGTACATACAAGTGACATGTTATTTTTATAACTTTAGAGTATAGATAAATATCTTTTTAATGTTTCGAGGTATGAACAATGAAACTGCTGCCAACCAGGATAAGTGTCCCTAATGACAGTCTGGCAAAGGGTGGTATCAGGGTAATTATTTATTAAGGCAAAATCAGAAAAATTAGGAAATCCTCCATCTGTGTTGTTGGTCTTTAAAACACAACCTGTTCCAAGCTGCTTCGTGCCCCATTTTCCACGAGGTCAGGCTCGAGCCACGCACTCCCATCGTCACGGCAGGAGACTGCGTTCAGACCGGCTACTAACATCCGTCCTGGGCGAGCTGAGCACGCTCTATACTACATACACTCGGCGTGCGGTGAAGACGGCTTCCGGAGGTGGTCTAATTCACATTAGTCTGAACACAAACTGTCCCAAGCCACACTGAACACCACCTGCTGAACTGAGTGCTCCTTCACTTCAGCCACATTACACCTGAACAGTGTTAATGTAAAAAAAAAAATAAAAAAAAATAGTGACATAGTTGAGCAAGTTCCACTTACCTTGGATTTCCTTAGGTGATCTGGCCTAGCCGACCCTAACAATGAGGACTTGTGCTTAGCGCCAGCAAGAAGCTGGTTATTAACTCATTAAGTCAATCAAGGCCTTTTGACTCTGGATCGGTTTCTGTAAAACAGCATGTGATCCCTAATCCAGAAGCCTAACAGTCTAATCCAGAAGCAGGTTAGGTTTGCAGCACAAGCTGTCGCGGTAAGAGAAGTAAAAAGCGAGCCACTTCTGTGACTCTGAAAATCCCAAACCAAACCCAGAGTTTCCCCACTGATCCTGCTTCGCAGTGCAACGCGCTGATCGCTTCAAATTTCAACGTCAGGGGTGAACGCTCATACTCAACGCTGGCCACTTGGGATCAGATAAGACAGATTACACACCAGTAGCAGGTCTGAACGGGGCCCGTTTTCTGCTGGAAGCACATCCAAGTGTTGCTAGATTGGTTTCTAATCTTGTCAGAACTGTACAATTTCAGCAGTTCTCTAAACTGTGACACTTTGTGCATTCAGACATCTGATCTGTTACAAGCATGCAAGAGTTGGAGAACTGGGACAGTACAGGTTACATCTTCTACTTGCACCTCTGGGCCTTAACTGCGACATCCAACAGTGCAGACCGGTCGCTGTTTTGGTATTTGAAGAAGGCACCAGTACGATTTTAAAAGTACAGTTTAGGTATTTTTGCTTTCCAAAGTCATTGCAGGAGATATTTGGCTGTTCAAATGTGTTTTGTTATGACTTGTTGAATACGGAGCAAAGTTTGATAGTGTTCACATTTACAGCAGAGTGAAACAAGAATTATTTCAATGCTTTACATTTGAAAACTGCTTTATTCGTGACAGACGCAGCTCGCTCTGTCACCGCCGCCATATTTCTGCCGTCACTAAAGATAAAAAAAGAATCAAAATGTCACATGCAGCAATGAATTGTGGGTAAATACTTCGCCGAAGTCCACCTGGATGCGGACTTAGCCAGAGGGTGGATGTAGTACACAAAGGGGGAGGGGCTAAAGACCACTCCACACTCAAACTCTTCAGCATGAACGAGCATTTGAAGGACACGAGGGTGGAAGTGTGAGTATTGGGACCGGGCCAAAGACGACAACTATCCACTTTGGTCTCAGACTAGCCATTGGCTCATCAGTCCTTGTGGACGTAAACTCCATTTTGTTTTGTTTTTTTCAGACTGGGACCTATAAAGAAGCCACCTAAATGTTGTCAGTTGTATAGAAATAATTTTATTGCAAAACTTTTTTACAATTTTCCCCCCTCTTTGTTACAGGAATTAAGCACAACAACAACAAGAACAACAACAAAACAGTCTTAACGTGGAGGTTTTAACTACTGGTCGTCACCTGGAAGGGGTAGTACTGGGGGAAATCGTGAAGGACCTTCACCGCTTCATTGTAGAGTTCTAAACCTGAGGGAGAAATCAAATTGCGCCGTGATTCACAAGCGACGACTGCCACTGTAGTCCACCTGCTTTACTGCTCCGTCGTGTGAAACGTACCGAAGGGAATACCCTTGTCCTCTTGCAGGATGTTGTACGTGGTGGCCATCAGAACTCCCTTGTTGGACACCATGCCGATGACCTCCACGATGCCGCTCAGTTCTTCTTCGAGCTGAACAGACAAAATTAAATTTAAAACCCAACCAATCTGTCATGTCGAGTTGCCGTCATTTATAAAAGTCTTGTTTACAAAATAAAGTGGACTAAATAAACAGAAGGCATACAAAAAAAAAATCACAAAAAGGACCAAATAAAAACTTGATCCAGTCAACTCAGCATCTGCATGTTAACACTTGAACTAAGAGAACTAATTTATAACATTCAGACTTTACTCAGTTCTGCAGAAACACTATACTATACCAAAAGCTAAGGAAGTCCACTTCAAAATCTTTCATGAGTTTACCCCTCTGAGGAATTCCTCAGACCTCGTTTTGCAGTTGATGATAACACTTGTTCATTTTGTGACGGTATTGAGACGACAGAACACCTTTTCTATGAATGTATGTATTATAAAGCTTTGTGGGATGATGTGCACAGCTGGCTTTTCCCAAAAATTCCAAACTTACTTGAATTTTCTATGAATTAAATTATTTTTGGATCCCTAAAAAAAGACAAAAATAAAAACTTGAAAGGATTTTAAATGTAGTACAGTGGAGTGTGGCTCCATCTGCTGGCCGACCTTCAACATTACAGTTGCATGAAACAAAGGGCAAGTTCTATGTGCATCTCAAAACTTTTGACCATTTTATTTAAAGACATTATTAATATTTACTTGTGTTATGGTGTGATTGTGTCATCAGTAGAAAACCCCATTTTCTAAAGAGCTGCTCTTTGTATTTCTCAAGCATAGAAACACATTCCTATACTCATTAAAGCAACTAAACATACACTGTTAATGCTGCCTCCGCCTACCTTATGTGTAAACATGTACATCCCTGAGTTTCCCCCCCTAATTGTTACACAATTACTACCTCTCCAGCTTTGGAGACGCCTGTCTCATATGGCACCTTCTCTCAAATACCCCACTGTTTTCACACTGAATTGGGCCTCGATTATGAAACGCCCAGCCCCGTCAGAATTCCCGTGAAACAGCACAACGTCGATGTGATATAAGGCCTCACAGCCACGTGACTTTAGGAGACCTGACGCAGAGCTCAAAACGCTGTCACAACACTCGTGCATCGTGTGCTCGAAACAGTGTTGAGCGAAACATCACTGGTGTCCTGTTCAAATGTTTGGACTTGGCTCGTTTTTTAATTCAAATGACCGTATTTTCCGGACTATAAGGCTTACTTAAAAGCCTTCTCAAAAAACGACAGTGCGCTTTATATATGCAAGAAATCGTAATGGTTTAGTACGACTTTGGTAAACTACAAAGCCGCACCTCTCACAGCATTGAGGTTCAATTATAGTCGCACAGGGCTCCGCGCACCGCGTGCAAACCTGAGCGAGCGGTGGAGGCGTTTATACTTGACGCTTAATGCACCTTATAGTCTGGTGCGCCTTATATGTGACAGAAGCTTGAAAATGGACCATTTATTGACGGCGCGTCTTGTAATCCAGTGCGCCCTGTAGTGTGCAAAATACGGTAGATACTACGGCCAGGTCTAGTTAATAAGGTTGACCAGGTGTTTGGTCTGAGTCCTGTCTTATTGTGGTATTTGTTAAAACAAATTTGTGAATTTCTCGGGTGCGTTTCTGTTGATATTTCCCGACACGGAGCACAGTAAATTCAACTTCCAAGTACAACCGGAGCCTCACATACTCCCCCTACACACAATCATGCAGGTTTTGATTTTATTATTTTTGGCATCAAATAACTAATTACAACTAAAAAAATTTTTTAGAATAATGATTACTTGAAACACCAGCACAATGGTAATAACTAAAATCAACAGAAGTCGACACTTAGAGAAAAAAACAATTGCATATATAAAGTGTATTACCACTTGTAAACTTATACGGCGGACTGCCACCAGGGGGCGCGCCTCCTGTTTAGACTTCAACTTCAGAGTTATATCACTGTTTAGCTATAAGATAAGTGCAAATTCACACGCGTCATGTTACATTCATGACTAAATATGACAACACTCCCAAAACACATTAAATATTGTTTGAGAAATAGGGCTGACTTAGTCACTTAGAATAGAGGACAGATGACAACATACATCAAATCTGACACCCGATCAACAAGACCTGACTTAATTTTTAATGCACTCACTGGTTCATTCAGTTCAACTGTTGCGGTTTGTCCTTCTCCGTCCAACATGGTGAACGTCTTCCCGGTTGAGTGAACCTTCACAAGCAAAAAGCAAACACTGCGTTACGAACATACCGCGGTAACTGTTAGCCAAACGCGTAGGAGTAAAGACACAACTTATTCTTCGAGCTGTGTGCAAAGTAACCCGACCTTTTCGACGCGACCGAGGAAACACACCGGTCGGTTGATGTGCTGCGACAGCATGGAGCAGTTAATTCTCGGTTTGGGAACATCCAGGATGCCTGCCATCTTCGCGGGTTCCTTCAATGGCGTTTGCTGGGCTCGGACTCAGAACACACCACCGCGCGGGAAACCTAAGTGAACTTATTTATATGCTACGCTGGCCCGCGCGGGCGGAGTCTCCACACACACGGTGTAAAACACGAGAGGAGTTGCACTGACGGCTCACGGCGGTGTTAACACCGAGCGCCTCCTATCGTTTGTGACGACACATCCGCGGTGCTCTAGAATTCTAGTCCCCAGAAACGTTAAAGAAACATTTCCGCTACATCTAGCAAGCGGAAGGATTTAAAGCAGAACCATTAATGTCATTATTAGTTTCCACGAAAACACGGACCAAATTGATATCGGTGTCCCAAACAAAGAACACGGATAATATTGTTGAAAGTACCGAGCGAGTGTTGTTTAGGATATTATTTTAGGCGAGCAGCGGTGGAGGAGGAACTAACCACCAAGTGGCACCAGGTGAACCACGACAATCTGACTTTATGAGCGCTTTTCTCAACTTCACAGGCCTCCACAGTAAGAACATATCACTTTCAAAAAAGATGACTGTCATAAATATACATTTAAAACTATAATAGGATTACACGTCTGTAATAATGTTATATTAAACAACAAAAGTCCGAGTGCTTGTTTTATTTAGCACAGTTAAACAAAGGGTGAGACTAACTTGACGTCTCAAATAGCGATTTCAACTTTAACTACCCACTCCGGGTGACATTCTCTTGAACTGAAATGTTCATTTATTTGTTTGTTGTGCAGATAAAAGAGAATGCTTAGCTTTTTTGGACTCCGCAAGGACTCGAAGAAGTCGACACCCGAGAAGGAAGTCGATGGAGGTTTTGTTATTGTTGGTAAGAGCTCAGAACGCACACGGTCAACAGTCCTCCTGGGAGATTACCATGTTTTTGCTGAGTCTTTCAGGGCAAAAACGTGAAGCGATAGTATTTAAAATGCACCTCCTAACTGGGGCATGTACTGGAAAGCATTGCATCACGGTGAACAAGAAAACAAAGCTAATGTTGTAACTTTGATTTCCTGTTTCTTACCAAATCGAAACGACTACTAGGAATAGTTGTCCTTAACGAATAAACCTATCACCAATGACTCATCGGTCACTCATGGGGTGTATTGCTAACACATTCAAATCAACTCTTAAAGAAACAAAAAATGAAACCAAACACAGCACAGATGTTATCTGCACACCCGTGAATAAAGAGGTTTACTAAAAAGCAAGATTTCCCATGTAACCATCTACGTTGTGCTGAAAGTCAGAGTTTTCAGAGTCATGGAGGACTTTGTGGAGCATGACGAGATTGCCATGATAACAGAGGCTTAACTCATAACCTGCTTGTGAGCAGGTTAAGAGATTCGGTTAACCGTCAGGAAGAAACGAAACCCATTCACTTTTTCTGCGTCGTTGTACAACACTTACAGCAGCACTTCTTCTCGCTCACTTTACGATCTAATTGAAACAGCATCCGGAAGCCAGGCACTCTGCAAAACCCTAAAAGATATTGAATCTATAAATAAATCGCACTTCAGAAGAATTCTGTTTCTATGCCTGCACACATCCAGTAAGTAGCTCATTAATATAATGATTGCAAGAAAAAAAAAATCTTGATGAGTAGCTAGCTGTTTTGCATGTCATCATATCCAGTCCCAATAACATATATTTCCCTTAGCAGCGTACACGTAGGAACACCGACATATAAATAGCATTTTTCATCACCTTAAACTGATTCAGGATGCAAACGCTGAAATCAGGCATGGGGATTATGGTGATTTATCCTAGACTTGGTTCACATTGCGCAGTTTTGGGCTTGAAACAATTGTAGGAAAATCTTTGGTTGTGGCCTTGAATCTGTGGTCTGTGGTCTTTCAGAGTGGCAGCCTCGCCAACAGCCTGTTTGGTCAAATAACAAGGAGTGTTGCCATTAGAAACTGGGACTGGCGTCTTTTTCTCAGCCATGAGCTAATAATCAGGGCATCAATATTAACTTTTTCATTTCCGTTAACTGTTGGATGTTTGTGGCGTATGCAATTCTGCTGCAGCGAGAAATCATCCAGTCCAGCAACTAACTAAAAGCTAATACTTTTATTCTGCTGGAGGCAAGAGGCACACTTCTGCTTTATGACACATGACCTAGGCTTCATGATCAACACAAAGACAGGATATTGGCAGCGGTAATTGCAAATGCAAGCATGGAAAGTAGAGAGAATAAAGAGAGAGCAGAGGGTGGAAATGTGGTCACCAAGTCCTCCAGCAGTCTGAGCCTATAGCAGCATAAATAATGAATGGTTTAGGAAACCCAAGCCAACCCTATTTATAGGATTTATCAGAAAGAAAAGGCTTTAGCAGAGTCTTAAACGAAGAACCCCGTGGACTCTCATCAGTGAGATTCAGAGGTTTTATAACAGGGCAGCTGTTAGTGCAGCTGTTACGGCGTTTTGATGGCGTCAGTTCTCATTAACAAGAACACGGCAGCCTGCCGAGGCAACCACCTGAGTCGCTCTGAGAACTTGAGCCGTGAAAACCCTGGATTTGTTGAAAGGGTGATAGCCTGTTTGGCCACGGTTCTTCATAATAGGAGAGGTGGAAAACATACACTAAACGCCTTACTTCCCTAATACCACGAGCAAACACGAAGGTGACTCTATGATGATATACTGGGGATGATTTACTGTAGAAGACTTTAGGAAAGAATGATTAAAGTAAAGCTCTGACACTATTTCCTGAACTTTTGAACAGAATGACAGCTAATTTATATATAATCATTAAGATCCAAATCCTTTAATTTAAACAATATTTAAATTGCACGATGTAATTTTTCATTTAAGTACAGTTTTTTAACATAATTGAAGAAGTTCTTCCTCCTACGATTTCTTCTTTAACCAATCATTTAATCAGTTGCCTTTTGCGCAGATGTTGACACCATTTGCTTTAACAAATTGTGCTAGCATGCTAATTCATAACAGAAAATATGGCTTAAATCTGTTAAATTAGCTTCAGGATCATGTTGGATGCCTCCAGTTTAGGATTTCTCAAACAGCCCGTTGTCCTAAGGCCTGAAAGACCGCTTCCTTATTCTGAGTATTGGGGCAAACACTTGAGAATATACAGCATATTGGGGTTCTTTGAAGTTCCCACCAATATAAAAACAGTGATATATCATAATCATGCCACTTTGTTCAAAGCGCCTATAGGTTTGAAATGAACTTATTCAACGAGCTGTTTCGATTTTCAGGATTCTTTATCACCGGCCGAGATCAAAGTGGAATAATCCAACTTCCCTTTAATATCCACCAAATTTCAACACAAATATTGCTGCATTTCCTGTACTGGGAAATCAAAAACCCTTTTCCTTTTGCTTTACTGTTCTGTTAGATTTTTAAGCAGGCGTAAAGTTGACTTATGATAGAAGTTAGCTAACAACAGCCATTTAAAAGTTCGAAGAGCAGCTTCGGTTGAGAGAAACGGGGTTTACTTCCAACAGGACTGATGAGCTAATGGCTAGTCCAAGTGGGGCCAAGTCCAAAGTGGACATTCAAACAACTCGAATCCCCAGAATTTCATAGCGGGTTCACTTGAACGCTGTTTACGACCCTTTACATTGCTGTCAATTTCAAAATTAACACTTAGTTCAAGGAAATTCTATTTGCAAGTGCAAAAAAAAAAAGCAGCAGCAGCAGCTAGCTGTTACACTTCCGGTGCAGCCTGGGGGCACTTCTATCAGGAACTTCACAACATTTCTGCCAGAATAACCAGGGAGTGCAAAACTCAGTGTAAAGGTTTTTAAAATGGCCTTCACACAAACTGCTATGAAGTTTTAAAGACTAAAGTTGTTTTTCAGACAATAAAATCTGCTTTGGACGCAGATCCGCTCGGACTCTTGCCATTGTATACCAACCTTTAAACTTTTACAGCCTTATGCCGCCGTCAGTTTTTGTGTCGGATAGTTATTCTGTCTGAAACATTGTGAAAGTTTTCCTGGAACGGACCCCAGCCTGCACCAGAAGTGTACCATCTCCCTGCTGCTGCCGCCACTTTTATTTATTTTTTTATTTTTTGTGAGCTTCCAATCCCCCATTTACCTCCAGGTACGTAATGATGTGTAACGCAGAGTTGTAGCTGTTGCATGAATGGCGACAACATGATTGACACCAGCTGACCGTACGGGGCTATAGCTCAGTCAATTTGACAGATATTGAGCTGAAATCTGATGAAGTAGTAGCTGAGAGTCATTCACAGCACATACTCTGAGCCTGGCATCTCATGAGAATGCCCATGTCATTTTTCAAGGTTTGACCAACATGGCTACAACTCCTTCGTTTCGCAACAAAAGATGATCTCAGTCTAAAACTCTGGCATGAAAGGCGGCAGGTGACGTGCATTCAGTTAAGGAATGCCGGGCCTTTATTATCTGCAATATTTCTCTCTGAAAACAGGGGGTCAAACAAATTTCATTGAGGACTTCTCGGCGAGATTAAACATCGCCCTAACTGTGCCACTGAACTGCCGGTGGCCTCGGTTCATCGTCTGCATCTTTTGTTTGGTCCGCAGGAGAGACGAGTAGTGAAGAGCAGAGGCGGAGGACGCCGAGCACGAACGTCGCGCAGCCCTCAACAAATGTCATAGTGCAGCCGGCAAAGGTGAGCTTGTGCCCCGCTCTTTTTGTGCCTCAGTATAAGCAGTTGTCCTGTTCGGTTTGTTGCCGATCTTTGATTCTGACCGCGTTAGAGCCCAAACGCAAACCACGAAACTACACTGGAACAAGGAGTGCATACTGTCCCCTGGTGATTCTGCAAGTTTGTTCACCTACAAAGAAACAAACCGTCTCTATTTTTTTATGGGAGTTTCGTTTTGATGGGGAGAAACAAAATAACAGCTAAAAAATCCTGAGTAAAATACAAAAAGAAACCATACAAACTGATTTGCATGTCGAGTGGACCAAGTCGGCAGTTTGATCTCCTTTAACCCAGTCTGAATTCTGGATTCCACGTATTGGGTATGTGACCACGAGGCATTTATGTTACAATCAATCAATCAAAAAAATCTATTTTAGTCACTTCGAATCTTAGGTCGTAAAGCACACTGGTCCACAGAATCAGTTTCTTCCTGTTCCAACATCTCTAACAATCGTGGGTAAGCCCAAAAAGCTGGGAAAGGATGTCAGAGACAAGATGGTCGATTGGCACAAGGCTGACAAGACCGTCAATGAGAAGTACGGTGAGAAGGCGACAACTGGTGCAAATATTTGGAAATTAAAAAAAACAAAAACAAACAACTGATCCCTTTTGTCTGGAGCTCCATGCAAGACCGCGTGAGGCGAGGGATGAGCCCACAGCCGCTCAGGGGAGCTTGTTAATGATCTGCAGGCAGCTGGGACCACAGTCACCAAGAACACCACTGGTAACACTCCGCTGTGACAAATCTTGCAGCGCCTGTAAGGTCCCTCTGCTCACGAAGGCATCGTCTTAACTTTGCCAAGTGAACATCTGAATGATCCCGAGAACGCTTGAGAGGAAGTGCCGTGATCAGACGGCACCAAAATTGAGCTCGATGGCGTCAACTCAACCCGTCACATTTGAAGCAAGAGAAATGCCGAGCGTGACCCAGAGAACATCGTAATCCTAGTCGAGCACAGAGGTGGAAACATTATGCTTTGGGACTGTTTTTCTGCTTGGGGTACAGGACGACTTCAGTTCATTGAGTAGCCAATGGGGGGGATTTACTATAAAATCTTAGACAAGAACCTTTTTTTCAGCCCAGAACAATGGACAGCACAGTACGGGCCCTGCTGAAAGCCCGGGATGCTGCCTACAGGTCTGGAGACAGGTTGGCTTATAGCAGGGCCCGGTCGGAACTGAAAAAAGGTATTAAGCAGGCCAAGCTCCAGTATAAACAGCAGATTGAGGAACATTTCATCAACAACAACCCCCGAAGCATGTGGAGAGGCATTAGAACCATGACAGACTACAAACACAGCACCCAGCTGATCAGCCGCGACCCCACCCTGCCTGACACCTTAAACAGCTTCTTTGCCCGCTTTGACACGGCGGGCAGCAGAGAAGCCGTACATCTACCCCAACTGGAAGAGCAGCACCAGCCCCTAGTCTTACAGAAGCATCAGGTGACGTCTAC
>NC_051434.1:19034070-19043086 GCF_001649575.2 Kryptolebias marmoratus
GTACTCTGCCATAATTGGACCTGCTGCTACTTCTTTGGTATTGTTGAGTGCCTTTAGTTAATTTAGTTGTATATATTGATATTATTATTATTGTGTGTTTGCTTATTTATACTGTATATATTTGACCTCTTGCACGGGAGCTGCGGTGGAAATTTCGTTGAATTCTGTTCGATGACAATAAATGCTATCTAATCTAATCTAATCTAATCTAATAAAAACTGGGTCTAGATGGGTCTTCCAGGAATGACAGTGACTTGAAACATACAACAACAAAGAAGTCACGGAGAAAATTTGTGCAGCTGAAGCTTGGAGCTGCTAAGCAGAAGCCAAAAAACCCCCAAAGGATATAGAGTTTCTGTTAAGAGGAGTGGGCCAAAACCCCTCCTGAGACGTGTGCAAACCTGGTGAGCATCCACAGCTGTACTGAAACCAAGGTTTCTCCACCAAATAAGACTTAATTCACTCAAACAATATAAATCAAATCATTTTTTTAATAATATTATTTTTAGTTAATATTCTGTAGAGGCGCTGAAACGTGTGTGAGCGGAACATCGCACAGCTGTCGTTTTCAGGTGACGCTCACCTGCGTTCATCGCTGACTTGACCCCAGCTCCTACCCCGATCCCAAACACCGGTGAACTTGCACCAAAGAAAGAAGGTCACTTTTAAGGTGCAGATTTTTCTCCATTTCTTTACTTTCTCCTTTAATTACAAAGTGGATTCTCTGTAGGTTTGGATTTTTTTTTTAAATTATTTTTAGCTGTTTTGATGGCCTGTTGTAAAATGCTTTCTGTAGACATAACGAGTAAAAACTGCTGATTGATACTAATTGTTTATAAGCAACCAGCACTCAGTGCCGCAGTCTTGTAATCCTGAGGCTGCAGGTTCGAGCCCAGGCTGAGGCAGGAAGGGCGTCCAGTGTAAGAACAATTGCCAAATCTTTTGTGCGAGTTTGCTTGCTGTGGCGACCCCTGAAGAAGGGAGCAACTGAGAGAACAACCACCACACGCTTGTCCTCACTTCATAATCTTTCTGCACGAATATTCGGATATACGACACCTGAACTACATGGTATATTTATACCATGAAAATTCCTCCCTCCATGAAATAGACGTTGACACACTTTGGCTACAGAGAGCAACTTTGTGGCTACAGTAAGAGGTTTTGCTCTTTAGCCTCCATGCAGATGTGGGATCACTGTCAGAAGAGGAAATCATCTGCCTTCCGTGCTCATGACTTTTTTTGTGTTTGAAGAGAAGCCACCTAAAGGTCATAAGCCATGGCAGGGTTATGTTATAGGGACTGCATATTTACATTACTGCTACTCATGATGAGTAGACACATTCAAAAAAGTACAAAAAAAAGGACAATTTATATTCTTTAAGTTTTTGAACGTGGCTGAATCACACGTCTGATTTGATTTTTGGCCTTCCTGAGGCTTCCAACACGGTCAACAACTTTATTGACAAATCCACAAAGTGAAGGACACATGACACGTCCACACTGCTACACATATTTACTTAAAGGTGGGTGATAATGTTTCTGGCTATGCCTGTGCATGTGTGCATTTCTGTGTTAGCAAAATATCTCATAACCCACACTAGATGGGGTTTATTCAAACTTTCAGGAAATCATCATTCTGCATACCAGGCAAAAGGCTAGGCCTTTCATCAGAAATCCTCTCTAATGTGGGGATTTTTTAAAAAAACAACACTTTTTGGTGTATCTGTTTGGAGCTTTTTAGAAGCAATAACTTGGCAGTAACCATTAACACAATGGAGCCATTTTTTTTATTTTTTTTCTACATGTGTCTCTGTCGGACTTTCATCACATGTTGATGTTGTAAATAACTGAGGAAACTATAAACAGCACCAGAGAGGGGTAAAAAAAACAGTTTTAGGAGATTCTTTAGCTAAGCCAAGAGAGGTTTTTCTCTGTATTTTGAAATGTCATTAATGTGGACATTGTCACCACCTAGTGGCGCAGCAGGGGTATTACAGCATTTTCTGTTAGATTTGTGTGGATGTGAAATATATATAAATATATTTAGCCTATATATAAAGAAAAAAGTTACTTACAAGTTGAATATCAAGAAGCTAAGTCAGCATATGCAGTAGATGCTGTTTTTTCCTCTCGGCGTTATCTTTGACAAGTAAAAGCCAGTTTGGCTTCTATTCTTCTGCTTCACTTCCTCATTCTCTCACCTCCACTGATTGTGTTATCTTTGTCTTTTAATCGCAGCTGCCACAGTGTTATAATGAAAGTGTTTTTTCTTCCTTTGTCAAATGTCTTTAATCATTATTAAGGTCAACAACGCACCTTGTAAATGCCTTTTTATTGTGTCGTTGGTGTGTAACATGGTACCATAAAGCTAAAAGAGATAATGGCACGATGCTGCTGGTTGGATATCAAAGTTTGGAAGTGTAGTGTCTCAGCCCCTGGCAGCCTTAGATCAGCTTTAGTGCAGGAATGTGCGTAATGTAAGTCACTGAGCCGGAGTTTTAAACTAAGATCTTCGAAGATATTATGATGAGAACAGACGGAGTTGGAGCTGTTTGGGTCAAACCTCGTAAATGACTTCATCGTGCAATATTGCAAGATGATCCGTCTGCACTTTAAGGATGTCTTGAGGATGACTCTCAGCTCCTACCAGACCAAATTTTACCTCAATGTCTGTAAAACTTACTGAGTTATGGCCATTTTTGTGTTGGCTAAGGTTGATTAGCTCTGGTGGCCATCTTGAATTGGGTTGATTACAAAAGTGAATCAGTTGTAGACGTACACACGGGGATTCATTTCTGAAAGTTTCATTGAAATCCATCCAGTGGTTCATAAGATGTTTTGCTAACAGACAAACAGAGTTGACTGTGACGATTAATGGCTAAGTTTTAAATTCAGATCTTGCACGATTTGGTTTGTGCTTAGTGTATGCGTTGTGAATGACTCTCAGCTACTACCACAACAAATTTTAGCTCAACATCTGTATAATTCTCTGAGTTCTATCCATTTTTGTGCTGTATAAAATGGGTTAGCTGTGGTGGGCATCTTGAAAAGCGGATCAGTTGTAGATGTACATACAGTGATTACTTTTTGTAGGTTTCAATAAAATGTGTCCCCTGGTTCATGGGATATTTTGCTAACACCAAATACAAACACACACAAGCAAAACCATTGTCCCATTCGGCGGTGGGTGATAATAATCGAGTCTTTACCAGCGTCTAAAATGACGCAACCCCTGATGTTTCTGGAAATTTCGTTTAGTAAATAAAAGCAACCCTTCTTCCTTTTTTCTTCCAGCCGTCCTATCCAGTTTCACCTCTACCCGCCGAGGCGAAGCTTCCCACACCGATGCGTCCCACCGGACCGGCAGAAGGGCCCCCGGCCGCGGACGCTGCTTCCACCCTCCCCGATCTGCTCGGGGACATCCCCTTCACTTTGGCCCCCCACGTGTTGGCCGTGCAGGCCGGGTTCTCCATGGTCCCCGATGTGCTGCTGTCCCGCGACATAAACTACAACCTCGCGAGCTTCCAGTACGATTTCACTTTAGAGAACTCCGTGCTTCACAGCAACTAGTGTGTCTGAAGCTTGACCTCCCGAAACCGGCTGCTGCTGCTGAGCTCTTTTGAACAGGACTAGTTTTCGCCAACCAACAAGAAGAACCAAAAGCAGAGACAGGAAATGAGATATTTGTGAGCAAATCAACCCTCATTATATTGACATTAACCTGAGTTAGCTGTGTAGCCCTAAATTACTCTGATTATTTGTTTTCAGTTAAAAGCCATTTAAATCAAATTCGACTTCAAAGTTAACAAATTGATGCAGGTTAAACATTTAGTTTTAGGGTGCGTTCACACCCGATAGTCCAGTAGACTCTGTTCGATTAGGGACCAAAATGTCAACATTTGTTCCATTTTCAGCTGTGGTTCTCATTCACCCTGCACTGAGTCAATGGAGCCAAACCCTTAGAGCGACCTGTTCCCCTCCTCGCCTGTGGTGGCGCCGCACCAAGAGCTACTGAAGGAAACAACATGAAAACCTCTGAAGAAGACTCTGAGCGCAACTTCCTTCTTCTGGAAAAGGAAACAAAAATGGAGCGGTGTCAAATTTTAGTGGTTTTAGGACCTCCTCTTCACTCCACGTCTGACTGCGAGCCATTTCTCCCTCTAGTGGTTGAAATGCTTGTTTGTTTTGGTTGTATTTACCCAGAAGGCCCAGTGCTGTAGTCCACTTCCTGCTTGTGGAGTGGTCTCTGGTCCGCTTGCGTTCACATATGTATCTGAACCGAGACCGAGGTTTTTAGGCAGACCAGAGTTCGCTTTTTTGGTTCGCATCGGAGTTCAATTGCGTGTCCACACCTCCCCAAACGAACTGGACTTTCTAGGCAAACGAACCAGAGTTCCATTAAAGCAGACTAAACATGGCTGCTGTGAACGCACCCTTAGAAAGAACCAGAACAAACGAACCTTCCCAGTGTCAGAGAAATGCAGTCATGACGCCGTTGGGGACTGAAGTCATGTTCTGTAACAAATGCTGTAGTCAAAGCATACCATGTACAGCACGTTTTAATGATTCTCTTTATATTATTTTAAAGGAAAAATTTCAAACATCCCATTTTTGCCAACTGCATGGAGCCTACAGTCATCATTTGAGTCTGCTGAGACTTTGAATCAGCCAAAGAAAAGCATGACAGACAGAGTCAGGTTATCCAGCCGCGTTGCTTTCAAACGTCCTGCGAGAACAACCGAGAACTGAGCATTCTTTAGGCAGGAAAGGTGCGGTGCGCCGGAAATGCGTGTCATTACCCGACCGCCGTCAGGTGCTTTCAGCAGCTCGAGTGGAGAGCCGTGTGATCTGACTTTATTCGTCATGCTTCCTTCTGTTAGTTTAACGGGACGTTGCGCGATTCGTGTCGAAATTGGGAACGTTTCCCCTAAACCGGTGAAATGGTCGTTGAGCTCGGCAGCTGGCCGAACGAAACTAAATAAGAGCAGAATGAGTCAGAACCAAAGTCCAATCGAACAGCGTTAGTCGGAAGAGAAAATTGTGAGTCAGGTATGTCGCCATTACACCAACTGAACGGTTTAGTGACGGTTAGTGACCCTAGCAGAGTGCCACTATAGTACCAATACTTGATAGTAGAGGAAGTAGAAGTAGCAGCAAGGTTTCTGTCAGTCTCAAGTTCCAGGTGTTAAGTTTTAGTTGTTTTAAGAAATGGTAATTGTAAGAAAAGTTGGAAAAAAAAGATTTTAGATATTTTATGTCCTATTTTTCTCTGCTGTAGCAGGGAAAACACATCCTGATAGCTGAATGTCTCCATTAGTGGGATAGTCTGGTAATTTTTGAAGTAATGTTCTGTCTAATAGTTCTAAGTAGTTTTTACCTTAACAGCTGTGACATCAGTCACAGAGTCCTGATTGTGGAGAACAGGGCAGAAGTCTTCTTCCAGGCTAGGCTAATGGCTAGCCAAACAGGGGCCCGTTTTTTTAAATTGCTTTTTAGGCTCATGTCAATAGCCTGCACTTGATAAAAACTGTTTCCACTGCATCTAGTAGTCCTCAGTGTGTTAAAGTAAAGTTAAAGGACCTACAGTCTGTGGGTAAAAGTTAAAAAAAGAGCTTGACTCAATGACACACTGCCAGGTTTCTGTCACAAACATAAAATCCCAAAAATGGGCCGTGAAGAAGTGATTTAAATGAAGTTTTATTAGCTAGTGATCTGGCATCAAAGAAAAAAAAAGCCCATCATGGGTGGAGCTGTGTCTCTTGTCAACAACAGTCCTCAACTTAGTTGTAGTAAGTCCTGGAAGTTTATTCCATCTCGGTGAAGACGTGGTGAAGGTTGGCGAGGCATGAGAGTCTGTGAGCCAACGGGTACCAGCCAGGTGGAGACAGGATCCAAAACAAAAAAAAACACCCCAAAGCGACAAGGATGCCCCAGTCCTGATGACTCGCACTCAAACCTCAGAACTCTTACTCCAGTGTGGTTTGACGGTCCTGTCCGGCCTTTTGCTGAAGAATAATATCTACAGTCAGCTATGAGTACTAAGGCTATGCTAAATGCACGTAGGCAACACACATTAAACTGCCTTCCATCGTGCCAGAAAAACAGTCTTGGTGACGTCACTGAATGAGCCCATTGAAACAACTCTTCCTCATAAATGACACGCTGACGGAAAAGACAGTTTGCTTTAGTTCATCACTGTTTTCTGCACCGAACATCTGTGGTTACAACACGAATGTGTGTGTGTGCCGAGGATAGACCCACTGTCGGGAGTTGAGCAAACTTTTGGACTGACCCGGCGAGTAAACTTTGAGTAAACTTTTGGACCGACTAGTCGCAGTCGGAGGCATAAACAGTCTACGGCGAGTACTAAGAGCACAGCGCCGTCATCACTGAATGAAGGCGGGGCTTTTCTAAATTAGTCTTGAACCAGCCAGGCTCTAATAGGCTGTCTGAAGGTGCCCAGAAGTATCCGTAGAGAATCAACGATCGGAGCTGAATTCCGTAAAATGTGACGTAATGTGAAGAAATGAAATCCCGTCTTTGTCGTCTCCCTAAACAACGCCACGCACCTTTTTATGAACGGAGATGCTGTAGTTTAATATGAAGACAAAAGTGTCCGCGGTGGAACCAATGACAACAGTTTTATTTCACTTTTTGTTTGTTATATATATATATATTCCCACTTAGGTCGAGTCTCTTCTACGTAGCGGTTTCATTTAAACCCTGTTTCCTGAGTTTTGCGTTATATTTTTCCTCCTTTTTTTGTAAATGTTTTTTAACGAAGAACCTGTAAGAAAAAAAGAAAACTAAACAAAAAAGGAGAAACTAATTAACCAATATTAGTTAAATGAAATGAGTACTTCTGTTCTGAATCTGTTGGTCTACCCTCAAAACTGGTGTAATTTAAATGTACATTTTGTTATTTTACCTACAAGTGCTGTTACAGTGCTGCTAATCTGTTCGAGTCTTTGCTCCGGCTTGAGCGTTTCTTGCAAAGATGTCAGAAACTTCTAATCCAGATCACCAACTCCTGTGGTTGGAAACACCACGTATAAACAGCAATGTGATTTTGTTTCATTTTTTTTTTCCGATTGCCAATAATCCATCTGTCTTTGACTCTGTTCCTTTCATGTTGTTTGCACGTCCATTCATCTTTACCAACCTTTAATCTTCTTTGGTAATAATTATGCTGTAAATATTAAAAAGATATCAAAAAAGATTGTTTCGCTGTAAACTGACTAGGAAGTATTTGTCCTGCCACTGTGTGCCTTGATTGTTTTGGGCGACCCAATAAAACTTTTATCCTCACTCTTTTTTTTTTTTTAAATTTTTTATTTTCTGGTTGTTAGTCGGTTGCGATTACGACGGCGAACAGTAATGTCGGTCTTCTGTGTAAAATCCTGCTTCAGTTTTTTTGACAAACATCAGCTAAACACAATCTTCTTTCAGCGGAAACTTTTAGTCAAGGCCACGTTCCATCGACCAGAAATTAATTTCTTCTTGTTTAGATCATTGGTTTCAGCCAGTCATCTCTTCATCGCCTTCAGCAGCTCAACATGCGACTGCTTGTCTTTTCACGAGAGTTAAAGCATGATCGTGCTGCACCAATGTTGGCGTCACCCTGTTGGTTGTTACTGTATGTTTGTGACGGCAGGGGTCTGTAGCCACTGGTCCAAGGATGGTTTGGCACCAGATGCCACAGAAATAATATAAACCTTTCTTTCAAAACTCTATTTTTTTTATTTGCATTTGTATGCAGGGGGATTTTAATCTGAAAAAACGACCACCTGCATTCACGCCTCTTGACTCGGTCGCAGTTATTTTTCAAGCCCGATTAAACCTGAGCAAAAATGAGTAAAAAAAGAAAAAATAACTTTGTCGGACAATTTATGAGAAGGCTGTCTCTTATGAAACCAGTCCGTGATGCAAAAGGGTTGTAGATCGCCACGTTAGAGGATAAACTTTTAGGATTTTATTGATAGTTTATGAGGCTCTAAATTGCTTGGCCCCAGTTTATCTTAAGAAAAAGAAAAATTACATCACCATCAAGAGGGCTTGGGTCAAAAAATATTAGAAGCTCTTAGATTTTCTACAGTTCAAACTAAAAAAAAAAAAAAAAAAAAAGGCTAATGATGTTTTTCAGTGGCTGCTCCTATTCTGTGGAACAACTTACTGATTCAGAAAACCCCAAAGCATTATCGAAGGGCCTTTTTGTTTTCAGGAGCATCTGAATCTTGTAGATGGTTTATTTTGACTGGCCTTCGCTTGGTTCTTAACTTTGTTGGTTAGAAACTACAGAAATGTACAGTAATTCTATTTCAATCGTGTACTGCAACAAAAATGAGATAACTTATGAAGAAAGAGATGTGTAAATGCACCTTTTGCCCACAAAATTCCAACATATATCAACTTTCATCTATGAAACCCCCAAAATAATTTGCAATTATCTAAGCTGGTAAAGGTACTGGTACTCCAGTTTCCTCTCTCTGACCAAAAAAAAAAAAAAAAAAAGCATGTTAGGTTAATTGGTGACTCTAAATTGTCTCTAGGGAGTGAGAATGGTTGTTTGTCTCTGTGTGTCCCTGTGATGGACTGGAGACCTGTCCAGGGTGTCCCCCCACCTCTCGCACAGTGACTGCTGGAGATAAGACACCAGCTCCCCCTTGACCCGGAAAGCAGAAGCTGGTAAAGAAAATGGATGGAGAGCTTTTAAGAGAGGAAAAAAAAATCCTGTGTCACATCCAAAAGTAAGGAGGTCAGCCATCTAACTATCAGTAAGTTTGTTTACCATCAGAGGTGGTTCCTAATGAGAAACATCCAGCTTCTGAGCCAGATTCCTGCAGAAACAGAAGAAGAAGAGGGACGCACAAAGTTAAAAGTCATGCCATGATAATTGTCCAACAACACCCACTACCTCTCTTGCTGCCACCTGAACAGCTGCATGTCAGCATCAGCAGAGGCTCGTCCCAGCAGCTGGTTAAACATAGCAGCTTCCCTTCTTTTTTTTTTTTTT
>NC_051434.1:19043489-19069095 GCF_001649575.2 Kryptolebias marmoratus
CCATATTCCCCCCCTCAAAGGTAGCCTCTCTCCTCATTGCAAATACATTTAAAAAAAAATAATAATGATTATAAACACGCATTACGTTTCGTTTACTTTGGTGCTATGCTAATTGTTTTGATTTCGACAAGGTAACCCCTACGCCAGTCTGTCTTTAAAAACACGCTGACTGAATAATTTCGACCATAAATTCGCACCATATGCGCACTCTCAAACGAAAGAAAACTCATTTCCCTAATAATCGAGCCGTGGTCTTGAATTCGTCGCGTGTGTGCCACGACGTCCGCGAGCACACGGCTATAAAATGGGAACTTTAACCAAATTTCTCACCATTCTCTCTCAAGCGCCACGTTGTGTTTTGGTGAGTCAAGCTAATGGAAACGACCTGCGAAGCAAGTCAAAATTTTGCATTTTAATCCATGTGTGCTCGGTTTATATTAGTGAAGTTCAAGCCGAATTGTTAAATGGACTGCCATTATTCATACTATCCCCGTATCATCGATTATAAAGTCGGTTTAATTATCGTTATAGATACGACAATCTAAAATCGCCCACTTTTTAATAGCTAGAGTCGCGGCCGAAGCCTTCTCTGTGTAGCTGCTGTCAGGCTGCGCTGTAGCAGCGATGCGCGCTAGGCTAGTTGGCTAGCTGTCTAATTAGGTCATAACACATTAGTGATCTGATGCTGGATGCTAAGAGGCTATGCGTCAACCATCGCTGTATTTCCTTTTATTTCAAACACATCATCAGTGACATTTAGTGCAGCGCAGCTTCAGGTCGTTCAGATCGACTTAAAAGGATTAAATGACATTAGCTAATGTAGCTGTTAGGGCAGCGCAGTGTATTGCTCTGCTGCCAGTGATGAGGTAAATATGGTTGGAGCTCGGATGCCTGTGAAGTAATGATGCAGCTACTGTCGAAGTCATCATGGGGATGTTTCTGCAGATTCTCACAATCAGCTGCTGAACAAATGGGATGTGTCCGTGCAGCGTGGGCTGCTTGCTGTGACTGAATCAAATCAAAATGAATCCTGAAATATCGGTCGTAACCAAAGGTATGTGGCTCCTATGGTAACATTTGGGCCTAGCAGTCACTCAGACATAAACAGAGCCCTCCGTGCAACCAGGCCAGCCCCTGAAACTACATGCACACACACACACAAATACTACCGAGTGAATTAATGCTAGCTAGAATAGGCGTCTGTCTGCAGAAATCTGGTGACCTTTTTCTTTTTAATTTCTTTCAGCAGTTGACCTTTTTTTTTTTTTTTGGAAACTAACCTACTTGCAGCAGGTGCTACAGTTGTTACATATTTGTAAAGAGTGTAAACCTCATTGGTTCCTCTTCCGAATCAGGATGTGATGATGAGCTATTATTATACTCTTGACTTTGCATCTTTTCTTCCGTGGTTTCATTTCTAATGTTTGTACAGCCCTCTCCCCACAGTTACTTTTTTGCTTTGCCTCCTCACAACCTGGAATTTAACGGGATATCTAATGGAATTATAAGCAACGATGTTACAGAAAATACTCTGGATTAATGAAGTTAAATGTAGAAAACCCCTTGTTTACAATAATCCTGAAAACATAAACTTTCCGTTACCTTCATGAGCCGCATAATTAAATAAATAAGATCCACCTGCGGACGATCTAAGCGTCAAATGATCTCGGTATATAACCACCTGTTCTGATAGCCCCCAGCGTCAACATCAGTGCAACATCTTAAAGCACTAAGGGCGACCACCAAGCAAGGGATACGAAGACCAAGGAACTGTCCACACAGGCCGGATAAAGTTGTGATAAAATACAGATCAGGGCTGGCTTATGAGAAGTATCTCCCAAACCCCAAACATCACATGGAGCTCTGCTTAATCTATTATAAGAAAATGGAAAGATGATGTCACCACAGCAGACCTAATCAGATAAATCAGAGAAACATCCCAGCGGCCAAAGATAACCCTGATAGGGCCGGGAGATGGGCAACATCATGTCATCATATCTGACACAAACCTAACTCCTCTCATCTGTCTGAAAATACCACCCCCACAGTGAAGCATGGTGGTGGAAGCATCATGCTGTGTGGATATTTAGAAGACTGGGATGGAGGTCCACCTCTCAGCAGGACAATGACTCTAAACACACTTCTGATGAGACACTCCACTGATTTAGAGAGAAGCAGTTAAATGTCCTGGAATGGTCCAGTCAAAGTCCAGACCTCGGTCCAACTGAGAATCTCTGGTTGGATTCAAATATGGTTGAACACAAGCAGCACCATCCAACCTGAAGGAGCTGCAGCAGTTTGATCCGGAAGAACGGACGAAGATGGACCAAGATCATGGAGACGGACCTGAAGAGACTTAATGCTGGAACTGCTGTGAAAGGAGAATACATATTCATGTGCCACTCTTTAGTTTTAGATTTTTTTTTATTTCTTAAAACAATTTTCTTCTATTCAGCTTTATTAATATGGAGTATTTTGTAGAATTTATTACTCATAATCCAATTAAAAATTGATTTAAATTCCAGGTTGTAAGACAACCTGGAATGGTGGTGAATACTTTTGCAACCCATTGTGTTGGGGTGGTCAGGTCAGGGCACGCATCGAGCCTGACTGGCTCTAAATGTGCCATCTTGGACTTCTGTTTTTAACAAGTGAACACACACATGGACAGAGGGCTTTTATTTTTAAGACCTTGGCTGAGCTAATGTTCACCAGACAAAGGTCAGCTGGTGTCATTACTGACTGTGATGAGAAATTGCAAGATGAACAAAATTTTTTTGTAAAGATGCACTAATTTCTGATTCTGGTTTGCTCTGACCTACTAATACCAATTTTGGCAACTTCATGTTTCTCTCAAACAGCAGAACACACAATTTTTTTTTTAAAATTTTTACAAGTTGAGATAAAATGAAAATTGCTGTTTTGTTATACAGATCAGTCCAGTCCTGCTGCCTTTGACTTTACTTTATCAACACCCGACCATTAAGACATACTGTAACTAGAGACAGGACCAGAAGCTGGAAGTTGAAGCTACCGTAGACGAACGCCCTCTAGTGGCGCTCACAAAAACCGACATTTTGGCTTCAATTTTGAACAACGGTAGGAAACACAGACGCTTCGTCTATGTTTATTAATGTCGAGCCTACAGATGGTACATACGGCTAAATTTAAGCCTTCTTCACTCAGTAAAAATCATTCACATGAGACAGTTGCTACGGCTTAGCAATGGTGTGTTCACTAACTGGATAATTACTGGATTTTTCAGTGTTGAGAGCTGAAAATCGGCCAGTGCTGATCAGATCTGATTCCTTCTTCTCTCTTTCTTTATTATCATTCAAAATTTAAGCTGTTGCCCAAAGTGTGGACTCACCACTAATGCTGGATGTTCATTCATCTGCTACAACAAAACTGTTTTATTTCACAGCTCATTATTCTCTATTTGCAAACATACCTAAAAAGGAAATAATTTCAGTGTAATTAATGGCAAGGTATGGAATAATTTAGCCACAGAATAAATTATCCATCCATCCATCCATTTTCTTTACCCGCTTCTCCATTCCGGCAGAATAAATTATTTTATTTTTCTTCAATTTGGTTCCATTTTTACCCTTAAAGATAAACTTTGTAAAAGGGAGCCTTGTCATCAAACTTTTTTTCCCGCCAATTTCCACTAAATTTTTCAGTCATATGCAGAGATCTGGACTGTGTATGTTGACACAGTGATGCGTTCATGTCATTCATATATATATATATATATATATATATATATATATATATTTGTGTGTGTGTGTATAGTTTTTATCTGATCTGTGGGAAAATTAATTCCCACCCTAAAATGTTTTTATTGTCACCAAACTTTCTTTCCATTGACAAAATAAGAATAGATCAAAACTTGAGCGTCCACATACTTTACGTTGTGCTTTCTTTTTACATTTATAATTTTCAAAGCATACTGCTTTCAGTTGTTCTTTGTCTGGACACTTTCATATCTTGTTTGGTCTACCTGTATACGTTTCACTTCTTGAAAGCTTCCTATTAAATTAGTACTCAGTCCAAATCTTTAGACCGAGAACAGCCAAATCTTCTCGGTGGAGTTTTAGAATCTGTATTTTGTCAAGTTGTGTTAATCTTGTATTAGTGAATATAATGCAAACTATACTAATGGTAGATTCAATGGTTTGTTTATTCCACGGGGCTGTGAAGTGTTGTTTACTGTGTTTTATGTGGACAGTTATTACACTAAAACAACATGCTGTGTGCAACCAAAGAAAAAGGAACCTAACAAGGAGAAAATATTGGCGAAAAAGACAAAAAATACAAAAAGTTTGGGAGTATATCATAGAAAGGAATAGCAAAAACACTCAATGGTAAAATCAAAATGATCTCACCTCAGTAGCACAACATCAGCAGCTTTGACGAGATGTGGTCTGAGTCAGAAAAGAGCCCCCCCACAAACACAATCAGTTTTTATGAGACCGACGAACGATGGGGCGTCGAGAATCTTCCTGCGCGAACTGGAGATCAGAGTTAGGAACAAAAATGTCAACAACACCCACAGCAGGTGAACTCCTGTTTTACTGACGCCGGCACATTCTTATGAACGAAATCCCAAGTTGTTGGACTTTTACGTGTCCAGCAGAGAGGACTTGCAGGATGGGGTGTCTGCTCTGACGAGGAGCTCGCCTGCCTTCAAACGGATTCAGTGTCAGACAAACATTTCTGAGAGAATGCAGGCAAAAAGTTTTTTAGTTTGCCAAACAATGTGTTGCGCTCAGGCCAAACACAGAGTCTGAGGTAATCCTCCTACTCAGTACCTTGGAGAACTAAAAACCTTTAACAGATTCTCACAAATATTCTGACATTTTCTCCTTGGACTGAGGTATGAAAGAATCAGGTGTCTGTTAGCGTTTTAAGGGGAGGCACAGCTTTCATTGTAGGTACAGGTCAGAGGTTTCCAGCTGGGACAACTGTGTATATATCCAATTACATGATTATTCAATTGATTTTTTTGATTGAGTACTCAATTACTGAAATATTTGGCAGGTGCAGCTCTAAACTGCAGTAATCTATTCACAAAAAAACATCATTATCATCACCACCCTCCATCAGTACTACAGTCTTCTTACAGCTTTTTAAATGATGAGTCTGGATCTCCTGTCAGCAAATTTTACTGTCATCAGTTTTGGCTCCAGCACCAGCTGGCAGCTGTTTTTTTTCTACTAAAAGAAAAACATCCCTGATAAAACTAAAGTCCACCATCTGGCCAGCATAGCAGACAAGAAACTTTGAGTATTTATCTGCTATAGAGGCAGAAGTTTACCTATGGAGTTGGCATAGTCTAGAGAGGTTAAAAGCATGGTGCATTTTGGTCCAAATTGATTCTGAATGACTTAAATTTTAGGCAAGAATCAAAAGGGTTCTCTTACTATGTTTAAACACCTATAACAAGATTTTGTTTCACCTTATATACAGTATGTAAGAAGTCGTAATGTTTTAGTCCGACTTTGGTAAACTACAAAGCTGGACTTTAACTGGACCATTACAACACCTTGGTTCTTTTCTTTTTGAGCCGTTCTGTTGTTGATCAGCTGCTGTGTTTGGGATCATTGTTCAGTTTGGTCCAATCCTCAGCTGTAGGACAGATGTCCTCACGTTTGACTCCAGAGTCCTTTGGTTCACAGAGGAGTTCATGGTCGACTCAGTGAGGAGCCCAAACCATCAGCCCTCCACCTCCGTGCTGACAGCTGGGATGAGGTGTTTGTGCTGATCTGCTGTGTTTGGTTTTCTCCAAACATGCTGCTGTGCATTCTGGGTAATCATCTGTATTTTGGTCAGTCGCGCTGCCATGTTGTTTTTACAGAGAAGAGCCTTTCTGCTGCATCTTCAAAACAAGCCACACCTGTTCAGTCTACGAACTTTAACCTTTACCCCGCTAACGGAGGCATGTGCAGTCTGAGATGGATTGCTCTCGTTTTGTTTTGTTGTTTTCTTTACAGAGGTCTGACCTTGGGGTGAGTTTACTGGTACGGCCACTCCTGGGAAGATTGGCAGCTGTTTTCCACTTGAGAATAATTCTGCTTTATAGATGCAGTCACACTTGCTGATAATCAGTTAATCAATACTTTTGGTCAGCAGCACCCGGCTGCTACTTTCCCTGTTAAATCCCATGACAGCAGCAAGGCGAGACTTAGTTTTTCCCACACAGCATTTCTGTTTTGGCTTTGTTTTCATTGAATAAATTATGACATGATGAATCTGTTGTGTGGTTTTGGACACTTGAGATTACATATGAACAATTTTAGAACCTGGTAAGGACTAGATCCTTTTTTATATGGTTATAAATGATACTGGAAAATGGTTAACAGTAGAGGTAATTTAAGGACATGTAAAGTTGTTCTGTTTCTTTTATGCTTTTGTCTGGATAACTCCCAACATCTGAAATTGTCTGTTTTTGAAATGAGTCTAAAGTACAAAATGTTTTTGATCTGGCTGCCTCACATATACTCATGCAGTTCACTGACATTAGTTATTTGTTAAATCGATTATTGAAGTCTTTATGTGTAACAAAGAAACAGAATTTAAAAAATAATATCTGGTGTTGTAACAGGATTACTACTCGGTGTGCAGTTAATCTGTCAGGGAATGCACCAACGAGGTGGTGGTTTTCCCTGATTGTTTTTGGTCTAAAGTTTGAAACAAATTAAAACAAACAGCAACAGGTTTATAAAAAAGCATTTTTTTTCCATTATCCTGAGCTAATGCTGCTTTTATCTTTTATTATCTGTGCAGTTGAAAGGGCAGAGTCACACCCGGTGTGGAGAGCTGGGGGGGCCAGTGTGTTGTCTTCTTCTTTGGGCACCGTCAGTGGTCCGTACCCCACAGGGCCGTGGCCTCGTGACTCTCGTATGAAAGAGAAGTCGACGCAGGTGAGCGCCGCCCACTTACTTTTTCTTCTTTTTTTTTTTTTGCTTTTATTTGTACTGCAGAGTCCAGTGGCCTGCAGAGATGAAGTCTCTGTGACATTTTCTAAAAACAGATGGCAGATTTGATATGTTCCTTTTCCCAGTAGGACTGCTGAGCCTGGCTCTGTTTTCAGTCAGAACCGATACAAGCTGATTAACGGGCTAAAAACAGCACACCCCTTTGCAAAACTATAAAAATAAATATTAACCTAATTGCAACTTCTTACCTTCAAACATTAGGTTATATTCAGTCAAATATATTATAATTCCCAATTTAATAACAACCTTGTCAACCTGACAAATAAAGCTATACATTTATGTAAATTATCAGAGGTAGCGTTAAATAAATCTGGATTTTGAATGTTTTAGGTAGAAGGACACAGATTAAAGATAGATTAGATAAATAAATACAGATATATCAATAGTATATGAATAAAACTGGTTGCTGGGCAACACCAGATGTAAATATATTGTAAAAATGACCAGCTAGTTTACAGCAGGTGAGTAATCTATCAAAATATATGTGGATCATGGTGGAAAATGGGAATGTAAACATCAGTATACACCAAACCTTTGCTCAAACTCCCATGTGGAGGAGTACAATACAGCCACGACAGGAGAGACGGTTTGCTTCTTCACCGAAGCTACATGCTCTTATGTTTACCTTTTGTTATTTATTCATTGAGGCGTTGGGTTATATTTGGCATTTCAACTATAGATGAACCAGGAAAATCGGCTTGTGACCGACGCCGATCGATTCTCAGCCCGACCGACCGTTGTCACCAAACGGCCTGTCAAGATTCGGAAATCTGATATTTTCCCAGGCCAGGAACGCCCCACAGGCGAGCGGCGCTCGGCACCCCTTGTTAGGGACGTTTCTACTGTGTGGAGAAAATATGACGTTAGCTGCACAAACTTGTCTGTAGGGTGTTTACAAATAAAATCAGAGGAGACAAACTAAAGTTTGGGGAAGTTATTGAAAGGAAACGTTTTGATGCGGAGGAATATTATGAGCCGACGGTCAATAAACAGAAGAAGGAAATGCACCTCTGTTTTTTTTTTCTTTTGAGTTTTCACCATCTGTTTGTCATGAAACTCAGTGGATCAGGATGTTAGCTTCCAGATGAGTTGGGAAGACTTCAGCTGGATCAGGCATGGAGACAATGCTAACTATGCTAATAAAAGATGACAGGTCTTCTGCGCTTATAGATGGTTAACAGCAGAATGGATGATTGTTGAATTAAAATGAAAAACAGACTTAGTAATCTAACAAATGTTATTTATGCTGAACATTTTATTGTGACCAGTCAAATCATATATTTGATAAAACACTGAGGCTGAGAGTTCACTGCACAATGAATGAAGATGCACGTTCAAACCCTCACCGCCATTATTTTATGTGGTCCAAACCTGAACAAAGATGATGTTCAGATAAGAAGCATGTAGGTTACATCAGTTCTGAACTTCACAGTACGTAGTGTAGTTGTTTCTAAATATATTGGTTCAACTACAAAATAGAAACTTTGTTTTTTTTTTATTTTTGATTTCTCATGTCCTGGATGACTGGTAAACTACAAATATATTGGTTGGTCTGTTTGACCAAACAGGAAAGCGTCTCAAACCTCTAAATCCACCGAATGTCAAGACCGTATCTGTGCTGGTTCCAACTCCTCGGGCCATTTTGGAAATATGTCATGCTTGACCTTTATCTGTCCCCCACACCTTCCTGCCTTGTGATTCTCTCACGCTCAACCTCAGATGTCCTCACACACACTTAGGACTCTTTACATCCTGTTTCTTCCAGCCTGTGTGACATTTACCACCTACGCATGTGTGGAGCTTCAGAAGCCAGATGACCTCTCTCTGCCGTTAGGTAGCGGTTGATTATTAACAGTTAAAACTGAGCCAACAGCTTGAAGGTGAGAGTTGGCTGGGGTGGCATTTTCCCTTGCTTTGATTCGCAGTCAGTCTGTGCACGTTTACATAAATGTAATATATATTCTGTTAAAATTTTATAAATTCTATCTCACCAGCGGCCCACTTAGGAATAATGTGCTTTGAGTTTTCGTAGTGGTACATTTTATGGCGTTGACGAAATTTGGAAAAAACTGCATATAAATGTTTCGATTATATACAAAAAAGGGATTTTGACAAAACAAATGAGAAAACCCAACCCTCCTTGGAGCTCTACAGCTCAGATGTACTTTACAGTAGGAGCATCGTTCAAAGTTGAAACAAATCGTGAGATGTTAGACTTTTTCGTGACTGAACTGGCATTTGGACGTCTTTTGTATCTTTTTTAACAATCATGTTATAATTTCTTTCGTGAGTTTTGGAGACCTTATCTCAGAATCTGCAACTTGCTTGAACTTACTAAAAACATTCAAAGTCTTTGCAAGCAAACTCTTTTCCTCTGACAAACTTTACATTGTAAACACAAACCTGACATGTTTGACAACCGGGGACCTTTGCCACTTATGCTTCAGGAATATTTTAAATACAACTTATACTTTGTACACAGTGACAATTTCACAAGCCTTACTTTCTACTCTGATTTCTGGATGCATGTCTTATTAAAAGTGTTCACGAGCAACAGCTTCGACATTTCTTTTGATCTTGGTTCTCTTTACACTTCTTGGACAGTTTATTCGTCAAACTGTCTGCATTTTGTCAACTTAGATTATTTTCCCTGAATGAGGAACAATAATCTGGTCAGCAAAAGGTGAGCAAAATATCCCATAAATAACTGAATTAATTTTAATGAAACTCCAAAAGTAATCACTGGATGTACGTCTACAACTGATTAACTTTTACAGTCGGCCCAGTTTAAGATGGCCGCCACAGCCAACTGACTTTTACGAGAGATGCAGGTACTGAGCTAAGATTTGGTGTGGTAGTAACTGGGAGTTATCCCCAAATCATACGCCGAGCGTCACACATTGGGCAATATTTGTGCTTAAAACTTTGCCATTAACCGCTGCTGTCAGGCCTTTTTGTATGTTAGTAAAATATCTCGAGACGTCCAAACCTCACCACAAACTCGAAGCGTTAACACATCTCATGAGATTTCACAATATCGCTTGCGACCGCAAGGCTTGCAAGGTTCGAGCAAAACGCCTATAACGCTGTTATTTCTCACTATAAAGCGTAAAGGGTGATATGCATTCTTTAAATGAATTCTAAGCCTTTAACACATTGTGAATCAGTTTTCCCTTTCCTACGCTCTTCGATATTTTTTTTATGAAAATCCCGTTGAGCTAGACCAACCTGTTTTCTGTTTACTAGAGACAGTTTCAAGGACAGCTGTTTAGGTATTTTCCGGGTTCTGTCGCCTTGTGTGTGACACAGCCGTGGGTGTGGATTGTGCATGGAGCCTCGGCTCTATCAGCCTCGCTCAGCTCCACCCTGCCGATCCTTAGAAGCAGCAAGGAGGTGGCAGATAATGTTATCTCGCTCCTAAATATCCACTTCCCCTTCTTGCAATGGCTGTGGCCACTGCCATTTATGGCAAGCTGAGCCCCAGCTGGCTCTTTATTGCCTCTTGCAGTAAAGGGTACAATGGGGGCTGGCCAGATGACAGCTCGGCCCATGAGTGCATGTTACTGAGTTACAGAGCTGCAGGGGAGGAGCAGAGCTGACAAAATTTCACTGATATCAGTTTGCGAGCTACAAGGAGGAAAGGGATGGAGCACAAAGCTGGGCATTGCAGCTGTTTGGAAATGTTACCAGTTATTAATTTGCATAGGTTGTAGTACCACAGCAAGTGTTTGTGTGAAGGCTGGGCGATATGACCTGTAATGTCTAAATATTTGGGGTTTTTATTCCTATACACAAGCTTTATTTCAGTAATTTAAAATCTGCTCTGATCAACGTATAAATGTCAAACTCAAATCTATACAGCATGACTAAAACGTTAAACATAATACTGATACTATAATAAATACTCAATATCATTTTTAATACAGAGTAGAGTAAAATGATTGATCATTGTCATCATCATGTTGTTATTTTACACTTCAAAATAATATTATTTAAATATAATTTGATTGAAATACACTACATTGCCAAAAGTATTCACTCACCCAAATTCATCCAAATTGTTAAATTCAGGTGTTCCAATCCCTTCTGTGGCTACAGGTGTATAAAATCAGGGATGAATCACACTTCTCTGTCTGGCAATTCGATAGACTAGTCTGGGTTTGGCTGCTGCCAGGAGAACAGTTCTTGTCTGACTGCATTGTGCTAAGTGTAAAGTTTGGTGGAGGGAGGATCATGGTGTGGGCTTGTTTTTCAGGAGTTTGGCTCAGCAGCTTAATGCTTCAGCATACCAAGGCAATTTGGACAATTTCCTGCTCCCAACTTTGTGGGAACAATTTAGGGACGGCCCCTTTCTGTTCCAACATGACTGAGCACCAGGGCACAAAGCAAGGTCCATAAAGACATGGAGGAGGGAGTTTGGTGTGGAACTTGACTGACCTGCACAGAGTCCTGACCTCAACCTGATAGAACATGTTTGGGATGAATTAGAGCAAAGACTGAGAGCCAGGCCTTCTGTCCAACATCAGTGTCTGACCTCATGAATGTGCTTCTGGAAGAATGGTCCAAAATTCCCATAAACACTCCTAAACCTGTGGGAAGCCTTCCTAGAAGAGTTGAAGTTCCTATGCGTGTGAAGGGAGACAAGCAAATACGTTTGGCAATATATAATATATATTAATTTTCACTAAACAGCAGACTCGATTTTTCTAGTCTTTCTGGTGCTTCTAAATAAAATAAAAGCACCAGTACATTATTTAGAAGGACCACTTCAAATGAATCAACATCATACTACATATTTTGTCGAAACAGTTTATATTAAATTTGCCACTAAAGAAAATAAATTCTTAATTTAAAGACAAAAGCCACAGAAGGAAGTTGTAATTTATGATAAATTCATTAACTGATTTTTTAACAGAGGTCAAATTAATGAATCATTCAGTATTAATTTATTCTTTTAAAATTAAAATAGCATTCTTTGAAGGAATGCATTTTGCCCGCCAGCTTACTTTACAAAATGTTAAACAAAGACAACGTCTGTGTTGAGCGTGACTATCAGCCACTACCACACCGAACTTTGTTCAATGTCTGTAAAAATGGCATTTTTGTTATTGCAAAGGTGGCCATCTTGGATCAGGTTGACCCCAAAAGGTAATCAGTTGTTGATCCAGTTATTACCACTCTTAAACCTAGATCCGTTCAGTGGTTCATGAGGTATTTCGCTAACAGACAGACAGACAAGCCATCACACAGAGGCAGTTTTATGATTAAAACAGCAGTTTGGTGTTTCTGTTGTTTAAAGTGTTTATCATCTATTGCAACATTTATTACTAATGCAGGTAATATGTATATTTGTTAAGCTGCACAATTATATAAGTTATCAGTCATCTTAATGGGCCACATGTAGTCACTTGTTGTTTCTGTGTGTTACATATTCATTTAAACTTAGTTTTTACAGTCTGTTAAATACATGCAATGGATGACATCTCCTCTTTTATTACTTTTAAATTTAGTTCTATTTCAGTCTCTGCAGTATGATTAGTTGGTTTCTGCCTTTAAACTGCTGCTGACAGTCAGTCACTGGCGGTACACAGCACATCAGTGATTTCCCGGCCACGTCCTGTGCTGGTTTATCTGGGATTCACCCTCTCATTGCCTGGGTCTCTGGTCTCTTAAGTGGACTCTAATCTGGGACCAGAAACCGCAAGATTACTCCAAGTGTCCCGCCTTTGTCTTCTGAGCTCCGTTTCTGGACTGTCTTCCAGATGATCCTCTCTGTGAATGGCCTCCTAAACAAAGTAAGGAGAAGTCAGCTCAGCCCATTCCGCCTGCCTGCGAGTACCTTTTACCCTTACTTCACCTGGACTCCTGCCTTCAAGAAAACCTGATATCGAAAAGAGAAAATAGGAGCACTTCTAATGATCAGTAGATCCGTTGCTGTTGAATTCACCTCTGGAAACAGTACTAACCTTCACTCCGTTCGTTCCCGCAGACGTGACATTCCACTTCCTGCTCCCGACAAAATAAAACCATTTTTACTTGCCCGTGTTTCCTGTATGGTCACGACAGTCATGACAATGCGAGCACCAACTGGTTGATGGAGCCTGACTGTACAGCGTAACTGGTTCTGTGGCCCAAACACGATTCAGTTCTGTAGAATAACTTCTTCAGATTAGCTTTGCAGAGATTTAGTAGAGTGCTGGAAAGCGCTTCGAGTGGCCTGGTTGGCTATATATAAGTACAGTCCGTTTACATGGAAGTCATGTAGCAGCCTTTTCTCATACTTTTTTGAGGCCCTTGTGTGTTTTGTTTGTGAAGGTCATTGTAAAGACTTCCCGAGGAGACATGTCTGGACATGTTCTCAGGCTCTGGCATAAAGTCGTGCAGTGTCATTTTGTGGATCTTGGTTGTAAAAACTCAAACAAGGCTGGGTGTACAGTTCTAATAGCTCCTTATGAACTTGAAATCTTACACGCATTTACATTGATATTCAAAGCAGCAACACTTTGAAGTGAAGAATACACCACAAAACTACCTTTCCCTATAGTGCAGACTGTTGCTTGACTTTTTCCAGTTATAATGGAAACTGTGACATCTGGAACAATGCATCTAAACCTTATTATTTGGACTTTGGGTCAAATAAAAACATACAGTGAGATGCAAAGTATTCACCCTCTCGGCTCTCTTTGTATTTTGCTGCAACCTGCAATTTCATTAGGTTTTAATTTTATTGTAAGGATTCTATAAAAAAATATACTTCAATTCATAAGACGTTAATGAGGAAAAATGCTTTTAAAAAGTAAAAATATATATATAAAATGAAAAAGTATTGTGTGCATATGTATTCACCCCCTTTTCTTTGAAGCCCATATATATATAAAAGCTTTTGTTTTTGCTCTCATGGGTTCAGCGGACTTCAAGGATCCAGCAGCATCTTGGAAGCCGTAATCAGTCTGGACTCCACAGTGGAAACAAGGATTCCCCTTTTTTCAATAGGAGACCATCACTTTTACAGTCCTGAACAGCATCATCAAGCACACCTTCGCAGCAACCAGCTCCATTCAGGTATCTTTATTGATATTCTGCTGCTTCAGTTTTGTGCAAAAAGTTATTTTAGTAACGTACAGTAAATGTGAAGTAATTCGCAGGAAATTTTTGTGTGGTTGATTATTCCTTTGTTGTAACAATGCTTCTTTGCTTTAAATACATACCCTCGCAAAGCCTGTTTATTTTCCTTTAAATGGAGCCGCATTTGTTCGAAAAATGCATTTGTGGGTTGAGCAGCGGAGCTGAGTATGTGGGTTGTGCCCATGATAAACTTGCCAAATCTTCTCTGCCAAACGGCTTCCTCTGCTGTTGACTCTTGTTTATCGCCGTTTATCGGATTGGATGACTGAAGTCTGAAGAAACAAGACTTATTGGCAATTTAACAGTGTATTCATTTAACAAACAGTGGGCCTCAGTTGCATGTAGAAGAACCATATACAGGCACACGAGCCTGGCACCTCCTCCTTGTGTTGCTCATCAGCTTGGTCACGCGGCTGTGGGCTGGCATCTTCTGTGGTTGTGTTGGTCACTTTAGACTAAACAACACACTGAAGCTGACCCCTCAGGTGTTCAATGGGGTTGTGTCAGGACTGCAGACAGGCCATTCCATCCTCTCCACCCCCCAATTTGTGGATGTAGTCTCTAAGAAATCCAGCTCTGTGGGGGCAAGTTTTGTCATCTTGGAGGATAGAGTTTGGTCCCAGACTGGAAAAATGCAACCATCAGGCACCTGATTGTCAGTACCTGGGGTACAAGAAGCTCAAAACAAGAATCGATAACAGAGGAAGCTGTTTGGCAGAGATTTGGCAAGTTTTTCATGCTGCTCAACCCACAAATGCATTTCTATAAAAAACAAAAAAATGGGGCATAGTTTAAGGAAAAATAAACAGGCTTTCCAACATACAGATTAATTGCCAGGAAGCATTGTTACGAAAAATTCCTTATTTGTGCTGTTATAATCAAATGTACATTGCGACGACTCTAGTTTTATGCATTACTTCCAAGAAATGATTAAATCTGGAAGATCAATAACGCTGCCCTTTTCTCCTTTAGATTGACCCGTACTGTGGGATCAGACAACCTACAGATTCTGCTTTTTTACTGATTGCACAGAGAAGTCTCTGTGCATTAAGGTCAGTAGTCATTTTTCACTTCAGACGTTCAGATTTACCATGGCAAGAGAAGAGCAGGTGTGTTAAAATTTCAGCATCCAATCTTTTTAACACATACAACAAATAATAAAGCAGCAAACAATTATTTGGGGAATGGATCTCTTAGACTGGGGTTACACTACTCAGTCCTAGACATTTTTTCTTATAACTATCAGTAGTTTGCTAAGGTTCCCTTCATACTGGATGACGACCCATCATACTGGAGCTTACACTCTTTATGACCTACACAACCTATTAGAACTTGGTTGGATTGCGGAAAGACACCACAAAGGCCATTCACATTTTGGCTGATGTTTTTAATGTTGTAGCAATGTGAAGGGACCTAAACGCCATACACTGGACCTTTAAAAAGGGGGAAAAATATACTGACCTTGAGACCATACAGTCATAAGGAAAAGTAAGGACGCCCTTTTTCAGTGGATGCTTTAGTTATCAGTCACTGCTTTCTAAACAAAAGGTTGCCTGTTTGCTGGTCAGAGACATGGAAGTGTCAAGGAGTTAACACACAGCAATGACCTGAGAGAATCAACTGTTTAAGCAATATATCTGGGAAGTCTTATAGGGCCATTTCAGAACTATTTGGAGTCGTTATTCTACAGTGAGAAAGATTATACACCAGAGAAAAACCTTCAAGGTAGTTTTCAATCTTACCAGAAGTGAATGTTCCAGCAGTTTCACCTCAAGGTCTGTACAATGCTCAGAAAAACTAAAAAAAAAATCCCAAGAACTACATCTTAGACTCAGTATGATCAATGTTAAAATTTAAGACAAGGCAGTTAATAAAACTGAACAAGTATGGCTTGTTTTGAAGGGTTGCAAGAGAAAGCTTCTGCTCTCTGCAAAGATTGGGGCAAAACGACTCAGGTTGGCAAAGTTTCCTCGAAATGAGCCGAAATGAGACTTCTGGAACGGAAGATGTTTACCCAGAATGCACAGCAGCATATTTGGAGAAAACTAAACTCAGCATATCAGCATAAACGAGCGCTGCCACTATCAATCATTTTTATTTTGATTCATCTACTGACTAATTTATTGATTAATCTAAATGTTTAGTTTTCCTTCTAAAGATCATAATTCACAAATTTACTTTAGTTCATTTTGTTTTTAACTGTCAGCTTTGGCATTTACAGATTACCACAAGATAAAACAAAAGCAACGGCTTGGTGAAAATCCAACTCCAACCTAATGAATAAATCAAATGAAGCTCTGATTATTTGTTTTGAAAAACACAAAAAGCCTGAATATTCAGCATTCAGATGTGAAGAAAAGCTGTTGTTATTTCAGTTGAAATGTTTAAAAAATTAAAAGATTATGTGTTAAATAAAAATATTGATTTTCACAAATTATTGTTACAATTAATGACATCGACTGCCCTAGCAAAAACACCTCATACTAGCTGTCAGCACGGAGGTGGAGGGCTGATGGTTTGGGCTCCTCACAGTCACTGAGTCGACCAAAGGACTCTGGAGTCAAACGTGAGGACATCTGTCCTACAGCTGAGGATTGGACCAAACTGAACAATGATCCCAAACACAGCAGCTGATCTACAACAGATCGGCTCAAAACGAAAACGACTAAAATGTTTCAGTGTTTTATTTATATTCTATAAGCGGAAATTTAAAACAAGTTCGAAATAACGACGTGTGTGTGTGTGTGTGTGTGTGTGTGTGGGCTGCAGTAGTTTTCCATGTCGAAGTCGGCCCAGATGCCACTGTCCAACATCACCGTGCCAAAGCCCTCCATCTCCAGGGTCCCCAGCAGCATGGAGGGCATCAACCATGAGCTGGAGAAAGTCTTCATCAAAGACAATGGGGAAAAAGAGGAACTCAAGGTGGAACGCTTTTCTTCCCTCTATTCCAGCCTTGGTTATTCCTTATGTCCGCTGGTGTCCAATCCTGGCCCTGAAGGACCACTGTCCTGGATGTTTTAGTTGTTTCTCTGCTCTTCAGCAGGTCTTTAAGTTCTTCAGGAGCCTTTTAATCACTCAGTCATTCAAATCTGGTGTCAAAGCAGAGAAACATCTAAAACGTGCAGAATCGTGGCCTTCCTGGACCAGGATTGGACGCCACTGTTCTAGTCTGTCTGCGGACTCGATTCGTCTCAGACCTCATTAATACTCTGTTCCTCTCCTCGGGCACTCTGCAGTCCCTGGAGGTCCCCGACGGGCGCCGGGCACCCTTCCCTCCACAGCAGCGCAGCAGCAGCTCCCACAGCGTGGATACCCAGACCCCATCGGCTCCCGGGCGGTCCAGCAGCTGCTCCAGCCTGTCACCGTGTCCCTCACCGGCCTGCCCCCCAGGATCACACGACGGCAGCCCCTACTCCACAGAGGACCTGCTGTACGACCGAGATAAGGGTAAGACATTTTTAAAATGTGCAAAAATATGCAACATCACCTTAGAGACATGTTTTCACCCAAGTGTTTACTGGTATTCAAAGTGGAAGTCTATTCATTTCAGATTCCAATTTTACTGTAATTCAAACAAAGTAGAAAAAAAAAGCCTGACATTTAAACCAATTAGACATTAAAGCTACTTACTATATTATGTTATGGCTACAGACACAGGACTTTTGGGAACATATCAAATTAGAATCCCCTTCTGAGTTTCACTGGATAGAAATAACCCCTTTTTGGCAGGGCTTTTATTTTGAAAAATGCATGTCTACTTTATGTAGTTGCAAACTGGACTGACCAGAAGTGGTTCTGTTAAAGAATATCATTGTGAGAGCTACTCCCTGACCTGTTTCTGTTAGTAATCAATCTTTATTTGCTTGTGTCTAGCTGTTATATTTAAAAATAGTCAAAAGCTCCTGACTCTTGATGTTTATTACAGCTTTCACTCCCACCCACACTAGATAGGCCTACTAGCCAATCAGAAATAGGATATGGGCGGGCCTTGGGTCTTGGCAAAACTTTGATTCAGATCCAGCAGTCGTTCCGTGTGCCGCTCCGTGTCACACTGTTTCCCATACTGGAAACGCGCATCGAGCATGCGGCGCAAGTTTACGAAGCCAGCGGAAGACACTAAAGATACCGATAAAGACATAAACAACAAATGGCGCTGGGCTTGGATAGAGGAGGTGGGTAGCGATGGAGAACTCTTTGGGAGCTGGTGCCAGAAGCTCTGGCAGCCTGGTGCATGTTTTTGCACTTGTGCACAGGGAGGCTGCTGTATGGAACTAGCAGGGGAAAAAAAAACTTCTGTCATGGGGCAAATTAGACCCTAGTCATAAAGCAAAAGAACAAAAATGTTCAGGTTTAGGATTTTTTTTCCACTATCAGCCCTGACTTTGGTCTTAGCTGCATTTGAATTAGCTGTTAGCTCCTCAGTCCAGTTGGACCTGACTGATTTCTCCAAACTGAGGTGGTTCGTAAAGCTGTCTGTAACGGACAGCAAACTTTTCCTTTAAAGTTCTTCAGATCAGCTCCTTGTGGTACTGATATGCTGATGACATTAATTATAATGAATGTTGCTGCAGCTGATGTGAAACAACAGAGATGGTAGTGGAGATGTGCTCAGAAACAGATTAAAAATGCTTTGATCAAAACCCCAACTGGATGCTGGAAATCTGATCAGAGCTTTACGGTTTTGCCACATCTTCCTGCTGCACGACACATGCGCAGCGTAGCTCTACATGGGTACTAATCTGGTGATAAAAACAAAACTTAGACTTTAAAACATGCAAAACTTCCTTCCTAAAATGTTCCCTACAGTCCATATAAGCCTGCTTGATTATGGTGGAAAAAAACTACAATCAAGAATACTTTGATCAATATCAATCACAAATTTTCGAAAACGATTATTCTTTAAGTTTGAAAACATCATGTTTATTTCACTTAAAGAACACTGGGAGGTAAGACAGGATGAGAGCACGCCGGTGAGGCTGCATGTAGTAGAATACTTTTAACAATGGTGGTTTTCGATCGATTACACTCTTTTTGTGATCGTTTAAAGACAAAAATGAAAACTATTTATTTGATTACCTGCACGGCTCGAAGTTCTTGTACTGGTAATAGTACTTCTGGTGGGTAGAAAAAAGACATGAGCGTGCCGAAGTGAAAAGCCACTGCCCTCTTGAACAATTTGAATGATGGATGTTGTTTATAAACCTGTCAGTAGGCTCCACCCCCCCCAAGCCCATCCTGTTTGTTTGTGTTCAGACAGCGGAAGCAGCTCACCACTTCCTAAGTTTGCCTCCTCACCCAAACCCAACAACAGCTACATGTTCAAGCGAGAGCCACCGGAGGGATGCGAGAAGATTAAGGCGTTTGAGGAGATGAGGTAAGAACTGTTTGATTCCTGCCGCGTCAGGACCGTGCCGCCCTCAGACCCTGCTCATGTCTCTCCGCAGCTCCAGGCAGTCGGCGTCGGCGTCTGTGCCCCTCTTCTCCTGCCCCGACAAAAACAAGGTCAACTTCATCCCGACAGGCTCGGCGTTCTGCCCCGTCAAACTCCCTGGCTCCGTGCACCTCGCCCCGCCCTCGGAGGTGGAGGACGAGGAGAACGCCGAGGCCCACTCGTCCGGCGAGCCCCAGGGGGCCAGCTCGTTTTACGGCGTCCCCACTCAGGTCTCCACGAGCACCAGCACAGACGACCCCCCAGAGGAGCCCAGCTCACCCTCAGAGACTGCAGAGGCTCAGACAGACAGCCCGGCCATCAGCTAGACTCGAGCGGAACTGGCCTCCAATCTCCGGGACCACCCCACAACTGACTGTCCCACCAACAAACAGGTCCTCCCCCGCTCTACCAAGGGAGCCCCCCCGTCTCTCTGTGCTGACCCCCTCCACCCGCCTTCTATCACTGCATGACGTAGCAACTATGTCCCTTCATATCCACTGACACAAAGACTCGCCACCTTATCGTTCTGTCCTGCATAATGTCTGAGCTGTTTGCAGGGAGCCGAAGGATTTGAGGTATCATGTGCAGGCATCAGAGGGAAGAACAGAGCACTATGGCTGTGGGGGGAGGGGCATGCATTTTAAACTGGTAGTATATTTCTGATTAAATTATGTGTTGTGTTCCGTTTCAACATTCACAGTATGAATAAGCTCTAAACATATACACACACGTATATATAAATATATATACACACACATATAGCTCTATGAGAGGAAAAACAAAATGCTTGTTTTAAAAGAATCCCAAACTGTGTATTACTGTGTTATGTAAGGAACAGGAAAAACAGCTGCACTATTCAGGATTATGTTTACACTATCAGGTCACAAGCGAAACCCTACGTCAGAGAAAGGCAACAAGAACATAATTTGGACAAAAAAAAAAAAAAAAGAGAGAGACAAAAAAAAATGAAAAAAAATGGCCACAGTTGATTGCACCGAGTCTGCATCTGGCCTCGCTTCAGGGTGTTTCACAATCAGAGTCTATTCTCAGGTAATTTGGAATGTATGTCCATACAAAATATCTTCGGCTTGACAAAGCAGAACCGATTCACTCCCCATCTATTCCCAGTTGTGTTCTCATTCGCAGACAAATTGCCCTCTTTCTATTCCAGAGTCCGGTCCGACACAACGGCGATAGAGAGGTAAAAAGTTTTGGATTAGATGCCTTCTCCTGCTGGTGGTGGAATACAGTACGGACCACACACACTGTGACTGATTCCATTTGCTGAGGTGTGTGTGTGTTTATGTGCGTGTGAGTTTTGCTGTGATGAAAGCATGTTTTCGGACTGAGACTTGGATTGTGTACAGTTGTTGTTACTAAGGTTGGATGATGATGTGGGACTGAGTCTCCTGAGCCTGCGGACACCGGACCAGACAAGGACGGGTCACATTATTAAGGAAGGACCAAACAGGAAGTCTCGGTTCTTTTCCAAATGCAGATTGGAGGTGTAGTTGTACAAACATTTCTTCTCATTTGTATGGAAGCTTAAATTCATTGTAAACTCTCTCCCAGCCAAAATAATTTATTATATTGTGCTAGCTGTTAAAACAAGACCAGCCTGACCAACGCAGACCAGTTGTAATTGAGGCAAATAATGTCAGCAGAGACGCGCACAGAGCAGCAACCCCCTCTAGTGGTCAGTGAATGAAAATATCCTTTGCGACAAAGGGTCCAGTTGAAAAGATTAAAAATCTCCTCCTGACCTTTTTTCCCCATTTTTTTTTTTTCAGAAAACACAATGATTTTAGATTAAACTGATTGGGCAAAATAATTCAGACTCAAGAGGGATTAATCACACTTCCAGTAAGGCGTGATGTGGGTCTACTGCATGGAAACCTGCACTCGTTTTTTTTCACTTAAAGGTACTCATTGCAAACTATGAGCCAAACATAAAAAGATAGTCCTGAACTGTATCAAACGGCGCACTTCGAAAGACTTTACTCGAGTAGTTTTCCAGATACATTGATATGCAATTCTGAAATGTGGGTACTCGCTTAATGTAAACAAAGCGCTCGGCCGAACGTGGAAGCTGGAGTCACGCGATGAGCCTACGTTAGGCTGGCTGTAGTCAGACGAGCGTAGAAAATATTAGGTGGATCTGCATCCCGAGCGGCTCTTCCATGAACGTCGCCATTATTGACCTGGTTTCAGTCACTCCAGCTGTTTCCGTAGGCAAATAAACGCACAAATTCTGAATATTGAATACTGAATGAGTTTTTAATTTAGGGACACATGAAGTGTCATTTCAACCTGTTGACTGGAGCAGGGACTCAGTTAACCTGGTAACCTGTAACTGTTGGTGTCTGTTAGCAAAATATCTCATGAACCACTGGATGTATTTTAATCAAACTTTCAGAAAATAGTCCTCAGTTGTACATCTGTATCTCATTAACTTTCAGTCAGCCCAATATAACATGGCCGCCACAGCTAATTGACCTCAGCAAACACAAAAATGGCTGTAACTCAGTCGATTCTACAGATATTGAGCTGAAATTTGGTGTGAAAGTAGCTAAGGATCATTTTCAACACGTACTACAAGCACTGGCACATCTCTCACAAAATAACAGTAATTTTCAAAGTTTGACCAAAACAGCTGTAACTCCGTCTTTCCTCAACATAAGATGATCCCAACAATAACCATAATCAAAATCTGCCATGAACGGTGGCTTTTAATTTTTATTGATGCGTTTACCTGATTAAAAGAAAATATTTACTAAGGTAAAGTCAGTTTGACCAACTCGGCTGAAAAGAATCAGACCCCTGGTGCATCAACTGAATCAACACTAAAAGGTTACGTTGACTCGACTTGAATATATTTAGTAGAAACAGCAGAATTGCTTTAAGCAACTTCGTTGACCTACTCATGTCTGGTTTTTTTAACTTCATTCAGCACGTTCATTTTGAGTTCACACTCAACTTTTTATTATTATATTTACATGAATTGAAAAACCTTAACTTCCCTTTGAAAATGCAAAGAAATTTGGGATAGACTCAACTTCTTTTCTTTCATAAGGAACTCTCCAGTGTTTCCTGTGCAAAGGAAGATAATAAACACTTTAAAATTTAAGCAGGTCTTATCTTGTCAGATCGGAGCTGAAAGGACTGTTCGACAGGACCAACATGTCTATGATTATTATCTTACTTTATTTTTTTATTTGTGAACACAAGAAATTAACTCAAGTAACCCCATTAATAACCATTAGTTTAGTTACCAAAATGGCTGCTCGTCCAGCCACATCTGGCAGCCACTGTGTCGTATGCAAGTTGGCCAACTTGGGGTGCGGGCAGATTTGGACGGTCAGAGAAATGTCTGAAACACCGCCAGAGTTAGTTTTACAAGCAAAGACCATGTTAAACTTTCAAATTTAGTTTGACGTTTGCGTATGAATCAACGATAGTAGCAAGCCCACGTCCCCTCCCAACCCGTCCATCCTCCGCAAGCTCTTCATCCGTTAAATAAACGGCGCACGGCAGTGCTGTAGCTAACTGGGTCGGGCAGCGATCGAGCTGATTCGTTCATTCATTTCTCAACTCGGATTAAATAAAACATTTTATAAACAAATCTGCGGGCGGGAGCTGGCACTTTCCACTGCTTTGCTCAGGTGTTATCCGGGAAGGAATAATCTGAAAACTTCCAGCCAATCAGAGTGATTCCTCAGCTTCCTCAGCTTCAGTTCCAGGAAGTTAAACACAAGAAGAACTGGATTCATTTAGACCCATTCTGATGATCATTTTTTTGGACAATAAATTGGTAACCAGTAGACTGATTTTAAAAATTCAAATTGTGTTTAATGTGTCTTTAAAAGATCAATTTAATGGTGTCAAAATATGTCGATGAGGTTATAAAAGTCAGGTGGCCTTGCTAACAACATCCTTCTAGACAAGCTCTGAAATATTGTGAGAAAACCTGCACTGCCATACTTGTTCCAATCAGGTTAGCAGGTACCTTTAAACTGGCTCACAGTTTTTATCTTTTTTTTTTTTTATAACTTCCCGTTTCATGAGACAGTCCACAAATACTTTCACGTTTTGAAAAGCTTTCGGACATTTTTTTTGGTTAGAAAAAAAGAAGAAAAAAAAAAAGAGTTCAAGTTCAAAAATCCGTAGTTCACATCCTTTGAAGGGGTTCTGTGGAAAGATTGCGAACAATTAATATCTGACCTGTTGTAGATAGCACCGGAAATACTACAGCTAGCTGTTGCTGTTTGCACCCTCAAATAACCATAAAATGTCATATAAATAACCACGTAATGGGAAAATAACCACAATGTAAAGACTTAAAATTAGCATTTGCATTAACTGCTATGAAACTTCAGAAATCAGAGTTATTTTAAGACAGCAGTGATGCCCCTTGGTCTTAGCCTTGTTTGGATTAGCCTTTAGCTCGTCAGTTCAAGATTTAATTGAATTCTTTTGGTACGTAAAGAACCCTAAACGTTTGATTCCTGTTAGGATGAAGTCCCCTCATAAAAGATAATATTTGTACAACCTGTATCTCCAGTCTGCATTCCCAATGATGCTGAAACTGCTCTGATGTTCCAAAAGAAACTTAATTCATTAAATGCATTCCTGAGATTTTAATCATTCAAGACACCCGATCAGATTATTCATTCCTGAAGGATCTCTCAGCCTTTCGAGGTAATCACTGTAAGTGGCTAGTTGAGGATCTGAGAGATGGTTGGTTGCAGACACAGCGGCGCCGTCGTCTGTAGGAAGCGCAGATTAAAGGGTCTCGGTGGCCAGGCAACCTGACGCCCGCCGCCAAGCAACAGCAACCATCTCAACATCTTCTGTATTCTGTGCAAGAGTGAAACATAATCCACATTTATTTTTATACCCGGTGTGCTTGTCTAACCTCTGCATTAACGTTCCATTCCCTTCTGTTCGTTTATATGTGGCTTTTAATAAGGCTTATTGCAATGTTGTGGTTTCTAAAGACTTTACAGCACCTTACCATGAGCTATATCTTTCTCAATGTCCCACATATACTTGGCATTGACAAATTAGGTGTGTGCAATAATATGGAAAACAACGAAAACAACAACAACAACAACAAAAATACATGGTGTTATCATTCAGGATGTTGCCCGTTCTTTGACAGTGTCTCATCTTGCACTGCTTTGGTTTTGAGCCTGGAGGCTGGATCAGCAAGCAGCTTGCTGCTAAAGCCATCAACAAAACCAGCACCGAGAGTGAGCAGAGCACATCCAGCGGCAGGTCGAGGGTGTTCATCGACTCACTACCCGATACTTCTTGTGTAACCTGCAATGTCAAAGTTCATGCACAATGGCAATAAAATCTTGGTTGTTTTGTCCATTTTGTAGTGTTTGTACATCGGTGACTACGGTGAGCAGGTCCGCGGTGTTGATGGCTTTGTGTCCGTCGATATAGTGACGATGAGAACCGAATAAAAACCAGTACGACTGGCTCAGTGCGGCCGATACTGCAGGAGTCCTCTTCAGATTCGGCATAAATGGTGGCCGTCGGGTGGGAGGTGGAACGCTCCGTCTGGGTTGGGTTCGTCAAGCCAAGGAGTTCAAACATCTCGTTCACGCCTCGTCCACTGAAATGAGGTCGTTGCTCCGGTTTTTTATGGTGGAAAAAGAAGCTGAAGGCAAAACTCTCGATCTAATGGTCCATGTATGCGCCAGCCCTCACCTATGGTCCAGAGACATACATAGATTATGACGGAAAGGACAGGATTCCGGACACAACCGGTTGGCCGGGCTTATTCCTAGAGGCAAGGTAAAGAACTTCGTCATTCAAGGGAAACCTTGATTGTAATTGTAGACTGAGCTAATTGTGATCAGGAAGGGTAGATTCTCAGTTATCCAGGACGTCCATCCATCCATCCATCCATCCATTCTCTTCCGCTTATCCGGGGTCGGGTCGCGGGGGCAGCAGCCTAAGCAGGGAGACCCAGACTTCCCTCTCCCCAGCCACTTGGGCCAGCTCCTCCGGGGGAATCCCAAGGCATTCCCAGGCCAGC
>NC_051434.1:19072088-19080214 GCF_001649575.2 Kryptolebias marmoratus
ATCATAAGGGGTCTTTGGGCTGCACTTCGTCTGGCCCCTCACCTAGGACCTGTCTGCCTTGGGTGACCCTACTAGGGGCATGAAGCCCCTGACAGCATAGCTCCTAGGATCATTGGGACACTCAAACCCCTCCACCACGATAAGGTGGCAGCCCAGGGAGAGGTATAAAATGATCCCTCAGAAAGCTTTATTTTCACTTAGTTTCCTCTTGAACAATCTGAGTACTTTTACAACCTTTAGGGTTCACACTAGGGTTAGTCCCACTTAAAGATGGTTATTATTATTTTACCAGGAGTGGGGTTCGAACCCACGAGGGCTTCCACCCATTGGAACTTAAGTCCAACGCCTTAACCACTCGGCCATCCTGATGTATCCAGGACGTGATCATCCTAAATGGTCAAACAGGAAGCAACTAAACTTCATTGGTTCTTGGATGATGTTTCACCTCTCGTCCAAAAGGCTTCTTCAGGTCCGATCACGAGTTGGGAGTTAGAAGATTCCCAACTCGTGATCAAAACTGAAGAAGCCTTTTGGACGAGAGGTGAAACGCCTTCAAGAAACGAAAGAAGAAGTCCAGTTGCCTTTTATTTAACCAGGATTGTAAACGGATCAGGTTTATCCATCTCCTGGAGTAAATACCTTTAGTTATGGGATGTTCTTCCGCCTACAAGCAGCAACAATCCCATCAGTTTGGATTCAAGTCAAGCGACTGTGATGGCCTCCGAAAGATTTCCCAGAACTTCCTCCTTAACCAAGTCTTGGTAGAACTGTGTTTTGATTTGTCCCGTTGGAAGCTCCAGTTGACCCACAGGTCTGCGTGGTTTCTTCGCAGACAGCAACATGTTTCCCTTCCAGGTTTTCTGAGTGAATCCAGGTTTTCCTGCTGCAACTTTCCAGGTCCTGCTGGAGGCAGTACCATCGAGTCGTCTCCAGGCATCGCTGTTGGTAAGCATGATCTGAGTTTTCAGTCCTCCTACTTTGGTTTTACTGCTACAAAGAATCTTTCCGAAACTTCTGATCTTGTCCAGATGGGCTTGCACTTATTAAAGACGTTGTTGCTTATTCTCACGGGGTAAGTAGGAATTGTGGCGTGTAACCTCTGGCATGAAGTGTGCGTCTCACTCTGTCAGCTGATGCCTCTTCACCAGCAGCCAGCAGGTCTTTGTAGTGAGACCTTTGACCTGAGTTGTTGAAAATTTACCCTTCTTTCAATTCCACTCTGTGGTAACTGTACCTTTTAACTTGAAAGATGAAAAACATACATCTAGTTGTATCTCAGGAAAGATTCAGTGCATTCATTTTCCATTCCTGATTTATATTTATAGTGATGGCCGAAAGAGACAAACCTACAAGATCACCAGTCAATCAAGACTTTTATTAGGGGTCCAAGCCCACAGTGCATCCAGTGGAGCATGGAACTCTATTGTTTATTATTATAATAATAATAATATAATTATAATTATTCTGTAAATAAAAGTCATACTGCAGCCCAAACCACAAGGAGTTCGGAGATAGGAGAGCATGCGAACCACAAAAATAATCAGTTATGTACTCCTATAGGGGGCGCTGCCATTGAGATTTTTGCATTTTGTCCAGTAACTTCTAAACTGTTAGTCGCTAAATTTAAAGCCTTATATTTATGTATTCCCTTCACTGTACTGAATCACATAATATATCTAGATACCAAGCTGAATATAAGTTGTAAGAGACAAATAATTTATTTTTATAAACGTGCACGTTATGCCTGCACGAATAGTTGTAGCAGGCGAGCTAAAACACACATTTGGCCATATCTGGCAAACAACAATAGCTGATGAGATGAAATTTAAACTGCTGTTGCAGGAGTCATTGAGCCATAGCAGGCGCTATAATCTAAGAATGGATGTTTAGGAAATTTGGCACAGACCTTCAGGACATGACCTTTGAATTCAGACCTATAAGGTCATGATGCTTAAAGAAAGTGGGCATGGTCTGTTGCATCCTAAAGAAAAGTGTTCACAAATCAAACATGTAGTTTTAACAGTTAGAGACTCTATAAAGTTATTTATAGGAAAAATAAAGCATGCTAACTGCTATACAATAGTAAAAAAACAAACAAAAAAAAAACTACTTGCGCCAACCTTTAGGTGGCGCTACTGCTTTGGTTGAAACGTTTTGGTTTCTACCTCTAATTCTCATTCTTACCAACAAGTATTTAAGGGTCCCCTATTTGTTGAAGCATAGTGATTTTTTTTTCACTACAAATAAGTTTGCTTTGAAAATGTAAAGTTGTTTATACAAATTAGCAAAATGTGCAAAACCTTTAAATATTATCTCCTCCAAGGTCTCAAATCTGATCAGCGTAAAACTTCATTCATCGGCCGCTAAGTTCCACTGAAAGGAACTCTTAATGCTTCCGTATAGCAATACATTTTGGACAATTTCATTCTCCCAACTTTGTGGGAACAATTTAGGGACGGCCCCTTCCTGTTCCAACATGACTGAGCACCAGGGCACAAAGCAAGGTCCATAAAGACATGGAGGAGAGAGTTTGGTGTGGAAGAACTTGACTGGCCTCCACAGAGTCCTGACCTCAACCAGATCGAACACCTTTAGGATGAATTAAAGCAGAGACTGAGAGCCAGGCCTTCTGTCCAACATCAGTGTCTGATCTCATGAATGTGCTTCTGGAAGAATGGTCCAAAATTCATAAAGACACTCCTAAACCTGTGGGAAGCCTTCCCAGAAGAGTTGAAGCTGTTATAGCTACAAAGGATGGACCAACATCATATTAAACCCTATGGATTAGGAATGGGATGTCACTTAAGTTCATATGAGTGTGAAGGGAGACAAGCGAATACTTTTGGCAATATAATGTATCTGTAAAACAGCACAGAATGGGTTTTCGCAAAGCTCATCGTTTGTGCTTGTTTAAGTTGTAGAGTTGAGTTTTTGCCGATGTGGATCACGTTCCGGTCCTCAGAGGCGCCGCACCTCAGGCTGCAAACATTTTGGATCTGTTTGTTAGTTTCTTTTTTCCAGTCCTGTTTCTCTCAGCCAGTTAATGCTAAGGGACATAAAGTGGGTGGCAAAACTAGCAGTATTCACACCCCTTTGGTATTCTTTCTATTTGCTTGCTTTACAACCGGACATTTAAATGCATTTTCAGTTTGATGAAAAGTACATAAAACAGTTCAGTTTAAGGAAGCTGGAGCAAGGAAGTCTCCGCACAGGTCAGAGACAAAGCTGTGGAGAAGTACGGATCAGGGTTGAGTTAGAAAACAAACATCCCAAGTCCCGAAAATGCAAAGATTATGCTGACACAGCAAAGTCCAAGAGAGGGTCGTCCTCCAAAACTAACAGACCGTGCAAGGAGGGCACCAATCAGTGAAACAGACAGGAGGCCATAGATAACCCTGATGGAGCTGGGCAGCTTTTCAGCAGAGACAGAAGTATCTCTCCACAGAGCTGGGCTTCCTGGAAAGTGGCCAGAAAAAAAGGCCAGCACTTTAATAAACTAATACGGTGTACCTTTTAGAATTTCTTCCCCAAACATGTGGGGAAAAAAAGTGCTGTGATCAGGTGAGACTAAAGTTGTTGGCCAAGGAGGATGGCAGTAATAGATTTGTCCAGTAGATGGCAGTAGACAACCATCAGATATGCACCAGAGGCCGAATTCCTTCTGATGAAGCTGTTCTCACCTTTTTTTCTTTTTCTTCTAAAACGTACAAATGGACAAAATAGACGTTTGTGTCTCTGATCGTGACCTGTCCGGCGTGCTGCCTGCCCATCTGTCCAACGCCAAGCACATGTTACAGCTGCAGAAGCATCACGGGGAGCCACGGCGCCGCACACGTTAGATTCTGTCATGAAAATTGGAGCAGATTTTCGAACAAGAACAGCATTGTTGGCTCTGTTTCAACTGCTAATCGGCTTTGTCACTAACTCTATTCTCTGAGCTAATCTCAACCTCCCAGCACACCCTAACTGGGCACATAGAACAAAGGTAAGACTCTTTTTAAATAAAATTACAGTGCAAAAAGCCTCTTGTAATCCTCTGTTTTCTCGACTTCTCAGCCATGCTGCTGGTTTTCCATTCAAACGCAGCTCAGTGCTAAATGCTAATCCCAATTTATCAAAGAAGGAAGATAATGGGACACCTCAGATGAGCGCTGATTGCTAAAAGCGCACGAGAGCGACGAGTGGCGGTGCGAGGACACACAGTTCAGCCTGCTGTCACACAGGTTGGTTTGCCCTTCACTCTGAATTCACTCTCTGATCAATCAAGGCTGGAAATTAGCAGCTTGTTAGCGAGTGTTGTCCCCAATCAGAGCCCTCCTGGTCCCGCTGACACGCCGAGGCAGAGCTCACCATTCCTCAGCTCTCCTTCACCACTCTGTCGTTTTTTTCTCTGCTTTTATTTAAAACCGTTTGCCCCGCATGCTTTCCATTCATCATCATTTTGCCCCCGTCTGTGTGTGTGTTCGTTTGTCTGTAGTGTTAGCAAAATATCTCATTAACCAGAGGATGGATTTTAATGAAACTTGCATAAAGCAATTATTTGGATATTCATCTATGACTGATTTGGTTTTGGAGGCAACCCCATTCAAGATGGCCGCCACAGTCTGCTAATTTATAAAAGCACAAAATGGCTACACCTCAATCAGCTTTGTAAACATAGAGCTAAAGTTCGGTGTGGTAGTAGCTGAGACTGGCCCCAAACACGTTTTCTGAGCGCTAAAAGACTGAGCAAGATCTTTATCTAAAATGTTGCCATTAACTATTCAGACGCGACTCTTTCTGTCTGTTAGCAAAATATCTCATGAATCACGAGACGGATTTTATCAAAACTTTCAGGCAATAATCACTGGACGTACCTCAACAATGGATTAACTTTAGGTGCCAGCCAGATTCAAAATGGTTGCCACAGCCAGCTGACCTTAGAAAACACAGAAATGTCTGTAGTTCAGTCGGTTTTACAGATATCTTGCTAAAATTTGGTGTGGTAGTAGCTGGGACAAAGCCACACCACATATTCCAAGTGCTACTCAGCGCACAACAGCTTTGTCTAAAACTTTAGCAATAACTTTTGGAGACAACCCTGTTTGTCTGTTGGCAAAATATCTCATGAAAAACTGCATGAATTTTTAAAGATATTTTCAAAATGTAAATATTTGATGTAGATCTAATTAACTACTAATTAACTTTTGGAGTCATCCATATGTAAGATGGCCACCACAGCTAACATTAGCAAACGCAAAAATGAATATAACTCAGTTTAATAGATACTGAGCTGAAATTTGGCGTGGTAGTAGCCGAGAGTCATCTTCAACACATACTTTGAGCTTGGCATTTTGCACTACATGTGAGCTCGCAAATAACATTGTCAAAACTGCTGCAAATCTGTGATTTCTCCACGAGTACAAGTACAGTATATAAACCTGACACCTTAGGCCCATTTTTTTTTTAGGTTTAATAAGTTCACTTCCTGTTTCTTCAACGGTAGTGAGTTATTATGGTCCACTTGGCGCTTCATATCTAGACCTGTGTAAAATCCTCAAAGTCTCAATAGAACAAAACAAAACAAATATGCCTTTGCTGAAGCGTTAACCTTATCTCTAAATCAAAATTAGCTCAAACTTACTTGTGGGCTTCCAGCATGAAGGGAAATAAAAATGTCTAACTTTAGTCAGTCCATCACTAAGATTTATCACCCAGAAAAGGCAGGGACAGTAAATCCCTACGTTAATTAGTTCAATGCAATGACTTAATGTTCCAGGAAACTGAACTGTTTATCGGACTGATCCTTTAAAGACATTCAGGTCATTTTAAAGTGGCATTTCGTAGGGAAGTTATGAGGAATTGTCTCACTCGTGGTTGCGTCTTTGAACAGCCTCAGTTTGGAGAAACAGGAGTTTACGTCGTCCGGTTTTAGGGTGCATTCACACGCCGTCGAAAACCGCTATGATCTGACGTCACTCCGTCTTTGTCGGCTTTTCCAGAAGAAGGAAGTTGCGCTCAAGTGTCTTCTTCAGAGGTTTTCGTTTCGTTTCTTTCAGTAGTTATTGGTGCGGCGCCACCACAGGCGAGGAGGGGGAACAGGTTGCTCAAAGGGTTTGGATCGATTGACGATCAGTGCAGTGTGAATGAGAACCGCGGCAGCTGAAAATGGAACAGATGTGCTACAGTACTATAGACAGTCTAAGAAGTAGCTACAGCCAAAGATTACGACAGCCCTGATGTGTTAAGGAGCGCTACAACACATCTTTTCTGTCAGACATTTTAATTCACATGTAGCTTCCAGAACTCTGCATCTTACATAAATGCAATTTTATTTACCTATTGAGCGATGTGTGTGTGGGTTATTGAGACCTCCATTGGTCATTTACTGTTTTTATTATTATTGTGTGTGTATACTGGGACAAATGAAGCCTAGGCGTAAATTCAAACTGGAAGACCTGCTCCGGACTCACCTGCATCATCGGATCGCCACGTCACGTGCCCCTCTTCAGCCTATCAGCATCCGACCGCACCTTCATCGTATCCAATCAGCGAGCAAGCCTCCGTTTTAAAGGAACTCCCATCAGAGCTCCATCCGTTCACCCGCCGAACTTTAGCCCTCCTCCGCCCCTTGTTCTCAGCTCCACCAAGATCTTTCCCATCTTCGACCGCCACCCCACCAGTGTCTGGCCCGTGGGGGAAGACGCCTCTAATCCTCATCACCACACTCAGCACCTGCGTCTTCCGCCGGGGCCGAGCGCCAAATTCTCATGTCATTCAACTTTTTAATCACCATCTTTTTCCGTGTGAGTCTCTCCAGGTTGAAATTAATTTCCGCTTTGGGGATTAATAACCTTTTTTTCAATCAATGTTGAAATTTTGGGCAGTAGTTTCATAGGCACCATTTATTATTTCTTCAGAAATTTCTGTCAAGCTCTCTTTTGGAGATGGTTTGGCAGTAAACTCCCTTTAACTGTACATTTGTAATGTATAATAACTGATTTAGATGGCCACTCTTTTACAAGGGTTTAAACACTTCTGTTTTTCCTGTTGATATTTACTTAAAGTTTAAAATTTTTATCGAGCTGCGATGTAAGAGCAGCATCATAGGAGCTGTTTGCTGAAGAAATGAATTAAACTCCCTGAGAATTACTGACGTAAACTGAGCAGCCTGTTTCAGACGTGGACCAGCATCCATTTTGTCACAAACCTGTGCGCAGTGGAAGGTCCAAATGCAAATCAAGGCTCCAAAGGGAAGTGAAGGGAGACAAAAAAAATTAATCACTGGTTTCACCGCCGGGCAGGATGCTCAAAAAACAAACAAAACAAAACAAGTTGCAAAACGGCAAGCTGTGTACAAAAATAGAAAAACAAAACTTGACGTGACACTCAAACACAACGCTGACATGTCGATCAGCGTATGAAACCAGGGATTATATACACTGAGAAACAAGACTTGGGGGGTGCTGGGAGAGCTAAAAACAAGACTAACGAGAATAAACAGAGGACCAAACTTTAAAATGAACTGAATGTTAAATTAAAACAATTAACAAGTGCTTTGCATATTTTATTACACTGAAACACAATGTTTTCAGTGCTACTATACTAAAATACGATGCACGTCTACGGCATTATTGGTGATTTCATTTTAAATCATCAAAGGAATTGCATATAGAGGATCTGCATATCACCTCTTGCCTTTCATGCCAGTTTTAGTCTAAAATTACCTCATGTTGAGAAATAAAGTTATAGCGATTATGGTTAAACCTTTAAAATAACGCCATATCGCAACATGTTAAGTGATCTGTTGGAGTATGGGCTGTGGATGACTGTCAGCTACTACCAGACCAATTTTTAGCACAATATCTGTAAAATTCACGGAGGTATCGCCATTTGTGTGTAAGCTAAGGTCAGTTGACCGTGGCAGCCATCTTGAATTGGGCTGACACCAAATACAAATCATGTCAATCATGTAGATGTATAGCCAATCAGACCTCCAGGATTTTGCAATGTTGCGATCGCAACTATTAACGCAAAATCAAGCAAACCCCGCGAAATTGCAACTTTTTGCAACTTTGCCCAAAACACTGCAACTTTAACCCAATATTTATTGTTTCTAAAGTGATTCGCCACCATTTCTGCGGTCT
>NC_051434.1:19080559-19099464 GCF_001649575.2 Kryptolebias marmoratus
TCATGAATGTCAGTTTAGAAGATATCAAAGTTCTCAAATAAAGCATCTTTTGATAATGTCAGTGTTTGTTGGTAATTATCTTACAAAACTAGGAAGTATTTTTGGTTTATATATTAAAAGTTATGGTTGTTTATTGATTTTAGAAAAAGAAAAAATTGCAACTTTTAGGAAAATGCCCCGCGAAATCAGGCATTTTAGCCCGCAACAATCACAAAAAATGCCCGCGAAATATTTCAGCTACTCGTGAGCTGTTTTGCTAACAGACAGAGTTGACTCCAACAAATAATGCCGAAGTTTTAAGCAAAGTTGTCACACAATGTGTTGGGCTCAAAGTACGTGCTGAGGATGACGCTCAGCTACTACCGCACGAAAACCTACTTCAGTATCTGTAAAACTGACTGAGTTGTTGCCATTGTTGTGCTGACTAAGGTCACTTATTGTACATCCAGTGATTACTTCCTGAGAGTTTCATATGAAACCGTCCACTGGTTCATGAGATATTTTGCTAACGGTGCAGACAAACGCGCAACGACACGGGCAAAACCATTATCGTCTGCTTTCGGCAGCGGGCGATAATAATCTGGTAGAAACCTCAGTTCTTGACTTGCCTGTTTGTTGTCCAGCTATCTTGTCCTGATTCTCTGAACTGCCATGAAAACTTCTGTATAGTGTTTGCCCCACTGACTACCTGGACGCCTTCAGATTAACCAATCATTTGGTAAGAGGGTCTTAAAGGGACAGGGGTTCAAATGAAACCATCGGACAGACAACAACAAAAGTTGCTGCAGTAACGTACAGTATGAGTTAAATACTGTTGCTTTAGACAAAAAACTATGAAAATTTTAAAAATAAACCTCTAAATGACACTTAAGAGCCGAATACAAAGGAACACACAGTAAACTTTCGGTCCTTTTTCCTATTTAATAAATGAGTTTATTCCCATTGGGTCAGCAGCTCTGTGAACTGAGTTCAATGTGTCAAATCTGTCAAATGTTCAGCACAATACTGAATGAGGCTTTTGTGAAGGTGGAGGAGCCCGGAGCCAGCTCCTCGTCTCCTGAGACGGTGGCCAGCCGAGTGGACGAACTGTCACACGCGCGCTCCTTTGTGTGTCCATCTCATCTCGCGGCTCCATTGTGAGGGCTGGACAGGCCGATCCCACCTCGGGAATCCAGCCGTCCTCCCCGCCTTGTATGCGTGTCAGCCGAGTGTTTTCATTGTCCTGCCACCGCCTTCCCCTCTCTTTTCTTTTTTTTTTTTTTAAATCGAGGCCCCTTGAATGCTACACTGATCAAGGAAAAAATAATCAACTGCCCTTTTGTTTTTCGCAGCCATTTCAACAGGAGAAAAAAAACTTATGGTAATGAATCCTTATCGTGTGCGGTTCAGACGCCGGGTGATGGGATTTGCCTTCCAGTGGCGTGGAGCCGTCCAGCAGAGCCCCCCCTCCCTGTAAGTAGGGGGCCCGGAGCCAGCTGACGCAGTTCCAGCACATTCTAATGCTCAAGAACTGTTCTCATCCAGACACAGCTCCTCACTAATAATACAGGAGGAACAACACAGTGGAACCTTTTTATTCTACCACGAGTCCTCTGTCCTTATTGTTCAGGTTTTTTACTGTCTGAAAGGGTGTAGGGACCCTTTCAGACAATAGTTACCGCTTTACCTCTTGCTGCGAAAGGCAGGTATGTACATTTACAACTGATTACCTTTTAGTGTTAACCCAATTCAAGATGGCCACCGCAGATAATTGAAATTAACCAACAGAAACAGCTATAACTCAAGTCAATCGTGCAGATATGGAGCTAAATTTTGGTGTGGCAGTAGCTGAACGTCATCATCAAGACATACTCCGAGCCCTACACCTTGGGGAATATGCTTGTTTTTAAAGCAACACTGTCTGTCTGTTAGCAAAATATCTCCTGAAGCACAAAATAGAACTTAGTGAAACTTTCAGAAAGCAATCGTTGACGGTACATCTACAAGTCGTTAACGTTTGAGGTCAGCCTAATTCAAGGTGGTCGCCACAGCCGATTGACCTTAAGCCAGCGCAGTTTTAACTCTGTTTTACAGATATTCAACTAATTTTACTGTGGTAGTCGCTGAGAGTCATCCTCAACACACTCTTTGAGCGCTGACGCATCTTGAAAGATGTCACAAAATGACACATGGCATCATTTATTAAGCTCGACCAAAACGGCTACAGCTCTGTCCCTTGTGTTCGAACCGTCCACCCTTTCACTACATCACGAGTCAGCCGTTTTGTAGTGCTGTTGGAGATTTTAAACTGAACGTTTTCACCCGCTATATGGCGCAAGGTGCAAAAGAGGCGGTGTACAGACTTTGACTGAGCAGTCGGAGCCCACTCAGCTAGCTAATGCTAATGTCAAGCTAACGCTCACTATTGCCATTTTCAGACTTGTTAAATCAGTACATCTGTAATGATCTCCACTGTAAAGTGTCCTGTCTTCTTTTGTTTATTGCCTGAGCCGTGCGGCTCGTTTTGGGGGTTTGTCTACGCTGTTTAGTACAGAAATAGTTTGTAGCTGATACATCATTTTAGCCAAATGAAGGTTGTGATGTAGTTAGAGCTGCAGTCCATGACTGAGCAAATGAATACAATTGAACAAAAATTCAACAGATATGTGTTAATAGCACACTTTCTCAGCTTGAAGGAGATTTATCCTGTTCCTGTATATTTCACTGCATCTTACTGGCGTTTATTTATAAGACACCTGACTGTGATAACTCAGCGCTGCGTTCAAGGAGTGTCCGAAATGCTACAACTTGGGCTGTCTGCTCCGGAGTGACAGAGTGAACGAGTGAACACAACAGAAGACAACTTCATGAATCATGAATTATTCTGGTTGATCATGTTTTTTTTTTACTGTCAGATCAGACACAGGTGAGTAATATGTAAACAGAATATTAGAAGCACAACCTCAGGTTAAAACACGGATATATTTTTGTTCACAGTGACGCCTAATGTCAGCGGGAACTCTTTGTAAAGACTTGGACAAAGAGTTTCATCGCACAGAAAGAAGGCAGAATAATCAGACAATGTTGAGGAATAAATTGCATTCAGCTGGACTGGCTGTAACTACATTTGAATCTGACTATACTGGATTAAATTGTTCACAGATTTAAATTAAATCTGTTTATTTATTGAGCTTAGTGCCCTGAAGGGGACTTTAGGCAGTTGGCGCTGCACCAATAAACTAAATTACTTAGAAAAAGAAAAACACATTACTGGTTTGTGTAATGCTGTAAAAAAAAAATTAAAAAAAACTAATGGGAAGAAGACATTAAAAAAAAAACATTAAAATTAAAAATGACTTATAAGTTGTTGCAGTATGTGTTTTAAATTAAAGGATTGTTTTCTCTAATTGGCTTGGCAGTTCTTGCTGTAATATGGATTTCTCCAGTAGAGTATTAACTTTGCTTCACACAGCCAGGGGTTCCAGATGTATCGGGCAGAAAAGATGAAAAGGTAATATTAAAACTTAAAGGACTAAATGCTGTTTTGCTTAATTATTGTTCGCATGTTGTTGTGTGTCTGTCTGTTACCAAAATACCCCCTGAACTACTGGACAGATTTTAGGAAAACTCTCTGAAAGTAATTACTGGATGTACGTCTACAACTGATGAAACTTCAGAGTCGACTTGTTTTATATTGGCTAGCACAGCCGACTGACCTTAAAAAACACAAAAATGGCTCTAATTCAGTCAACGTTACAGATGGTGAGCTAAAAGTTGGTGTGGTAGCAGCTGAGGCTGAACCCCAACACACAGTCTGAGCGCTAACAAACCGAACTAGATCTTTGTTTAAAACCTTACATTACCTATTTAGAGTCAACTCTGTCAGTCTGTTAGCAAAATATATCGTAAGCCTGTGGACGGATTAAAATGAAACTTTCGGGAAATAATCCATGGATGTGCCTCTACAACTGATTAACCTTTGGAGTCAACCCACTTCAAGATGGCCACCACATCCAACTGAGCTTAGGAAACACAAAAATGCATACTGTTCCGTCAGTTTTACAGATATTGAGCTACAATTTGGTGTGGTGGTAGCTGAGAGTCATTCACGGAACATATTCTGAGCGTGACATCTTGAAATATTGCAGACTGTAAATACAGTGGGTTTTTTTTAAAGGTTTGACGAAAACAGCTAAAATTCTGGAAAACTGGCAGGTGATACCTTTCAGTAATGCTTGGCCTTTAATGTTTGTTCTGCTTTTCCTCGGTTCATATTAAAAGCTTGTTTGCCTCATTAAATTCAGCAACATTGAAGAAGTCTTAAACATTATATAAAGCATTAGTGAATTTGCCGTCTGCATTAGCTTACAGAGATCTTTTCTTTATTATGAACACATTGTCAGTATTAGCCCCCGTGGAGCCGTGCCCTGGGTGAGAGGTTACAGACCCGAATTACTCTTTGCGCTCGAGCAGAGGAGCGGAGGGGTGACGACCCCGTAAGAGAAGGCCTCATTTCAATGAGGCTGCTACACAACGTGAGATTACACTCTGAGGTGTGTCAGACACGCTCGGCGTGCGCACACACAGCCGAGGCGCCCCTCACGATAAAGATGAGAGAACGCCGGGAAAATTACAGCGCCCCTCCCATCCCCCCCGCGCACGCTATCGCCCCTCCGCAGAGCTGGAGGTGAGAGATAGAACTGTACTAAAAACGCCGGGCGAAGAAGAACGACCTCTCGCAGCATTATACACAGGCGGCGAGCGGAGGCATCGGTATCTGTCCTCTGGACCGCGCTCGGCTTAAATGGCTGTTTTTCTTCGGTGTCAGCTCACCGAGACACCGTGGAAACAAAATCAGTCTCAGACAGCTTCAGCTCGAATGTTATTACAAGAAAAATGCTCCCTTTCTCTCCAATCGGCCTGGAGAGATCTTTTATTTGTGGATTTTAGGGGAATCGTCAGGTGTCATTCTCATAGATCTATCTGTCTGTCGATCTGTTAAATTGAATTTTTTTTAATTAGACTAAAAATTGGTGTGTTTACAGAAGTTCAGCCTCCATCCCAGTCTCAAGTATTTTACAGCCTCTTAACAGGTTTTCTTCAAGAAATGTCCTCTATTTTGCGCCGCCCCTCTTCTTATCCTATTAACTCTGACCAGCTTCCCTGTCCCTGCTGAAGTAACCCCACACCATGATGCTGCCACCACCATGTTCCACAGTGGGGATGGTGTATTCGTAGTATTTCAGTGTTTTGCATTTAGGCCAAAAAGTTCAGTTTTGGTCTGATCTGAGCAGAGCATCTTCTTCCACGTGTTTGCTGTCTCCTACATGACTTGTGACAAACTGCAAACAGAAATTATTGGGTTTTTTTCCAACAACAATTTTCTTCTTGCCACTCCTCCATAGTACATGACTAACAGTTGTCCTGTGGACAGATTGTCCCCCCTGAGCTGTGGATCTCTGCAGCTCCTCCACAGTTACCATGAGCTTCTTGGTCCCTTCTCAGATTAATGCTCTCCTTGCCCGGCCTGTCAGTTTAGATGGGCGGCCATGTTTTGGTCAGTTCTCTATTGTTAGACGATGGATTGAACAGAGAGACGTTCAGAGCTTGGAACTCCACACTGTCCAGTTTTAAATCAAGAAAGTGTCCCGGATGGAAAGTGAAACATTTTTGAACACCTTTTTTGGCTTTAACTTCCTCCCTGACCTGTCTGGTGTGTTCCTTGGTCTTCATGATGCTGTAACAAACCTCTGAGGCTCACAGAGCAGCTGGAGTTATACTGAGATTAAACCCCACACAGATGGACTATTAGGTGACTTCTGGAGACACTTGGTTGCTCTGGTTGTTAGTCAGGAGGAAAGGAGGCTGAAAACAAATGCATGTCACACCTTTCAGATTTTTGTTCTCTACTTGTTGGTCAAACACATAAAATTCCAGCAAACTTGTCAGAGTTAAAGAAAAGATGGATGGAGCAAAGTCGAGATAAATTCTTGAGGGAATTCTTGGAGTCTTATTTAGCATTTTCAAAGAGGTAGTTATGTTTTGTGTAAACTTCTTTAGCTCTGCTGTAAATAGAACCGGTACAGAAGGTCGTTCCTGTTCACCTCAACAGCTTTAAATAAGCTCTATAATCCCTGTTTGGTTGCTTTCTATCTTATATTGTCTTTTAATTCAGTTTTCCATGTAATTTATATTTTAATGCCAAGTTTTTTTAAATTTACTATTAAGAAATGATTAGTATTGACGTGCAGCTTGAAATTTATTCTAATGCCTGGGTCCACTTAGTTTTTTTCCCTGTTACTTAAATTTCAGTTCCATCAGCATTAATTCATGAATATTTGAGTATTTTCAGTTAAAGCTACTCTTCGCAAAGCAGGAAACCAAACCTAGAAAAGGTCGTCCTGACCTACATCAAACGGCGCAGTTTGAAAGCGTTGATAAGCAATTCTTAAATGAGGGTACACACTTAATGTAAACGAAACACACAACTAAATCCACTGAAAACAACGTGGAAGCTTTGAGTGACGTTTCCTACCTTAGGCTTGTCATAGTCCAGGGCCGCCGCTAAGAGGGGGAGCCAGGGGGGGCAAGGGCCACCCCGCCGGGCCCCTCCGAAGCCTCCAGCTTTTGTTCGGTGTGCGTTTTTAATTTTCCCTAGCTGTCTGGGATTAACAGAACCTTGTAAAGACAGGAAAAACAAGCTTTGTTTTTAAACAATTAATAGTTTTAAATATATATATATATATTTCTTTAAATTTAAAAACTAAAAAGTTGCAAATTAAAAGCTACTCTCACTGAATAAGAGCATGGAACAAACTAAAATATGGTCCTTTTATAAAATTGCAGGATTCCAGGAGGTTATATCTTTAATCTGTAATCTGTTTCGGGAATACGAATTAAAAATAGTCGATGATAGTATAGAGTATAGTATGATAGAATATTGCCTGGGCTGTATTCCAAAAAAAACAAATTAATGGTAAAAATTTTTTTTTTTTTTTCATTTTTTTAAACTGAAGTAAGCCTATTTTTAAAAGGTGATTCTCTAACTCCCATGTTGTAGTATTTTTCTAATTGCCTACATATGGCAACAAGATAGTAAAACTGAAATTCTGTGACAGCTATTGGTTTTGGTTTGCCATCCCAAGATTAAGAGCGGCCCTCATCTGAAACTGGTTTGGAGACAACTTTAACTTTAACTTTGCAGTGAGCAGCTTTAAAAGCAAAGACAACAGTCACTGGAGTCGGATCAAAACCCTCAATAAACTGCAACGACTTCCCTCCAGTTCATAACGCCCACATTCGTCAGCGTACAAAGCTATTCTGCAGCCTCGCCGTTCTGCCTCAAACTCCCAAATCAGCCGAAGCGCGGCAGCCTCTGCTGATCGCCACCATGAGCGCTTCTAGCCGCACCTGGATCGGCAGCTCGGAGGACACCGTCGGCGTCCCGCTATTCCGTGATGAATCGGAGCGATTGTGTATTTTTCACGGCGGCTGGAACGAGCGCGGCGGTGGGAGGGGGAGGCGCCGGGAGGAACAAACCGCTCATAAACAAGGCCTTCAGTGACAGATCAGCCAATTCATGGAAATGCAGGGACGCCATTACCTCCACTTGTAAAACCACCGGTGACCTTTAAATATGTGCCGAGCCAGAGATACGGGGCTCCGCCTCGGAGAGATGATTACAGATTTCCTCGGCGCACGTTTATACGAGCCGCTTTATCTGCGGGGCTGGGAAGAAAGTTCTGCACTTCAGGAGGCGTCCTCAAGTACCTGTGAGTTTTAACAGCGCCCCCCCAACCGCCTGAACGGAGGAAGGGGGGGTTAACACCAACCATGTCAGCAGTCATGGAAGTCATTTAAACCTTATCGGATGATAAGAAAGGCACGCTGACACTGAGGCAAAAAAAAAACAAAAAAACAAAGAGGTTAAGGTAAATGTTTGAAGGTAGTCACTAAAAGTAAAAAAAAAAAAAAAGCCAATGATGATCCTGCGTTTGCTTGTGTTTGTCTGTTAGCAAAATATCTCATAAACCCCTGAATGAATTGTAATGAAACTTTCAGAGTCTAGTCATTGGGTTGACCTCTACAGCTGATTAACCTTTGGAGTCAACCCCATTCAAGATGGCCGCCACAGCTAGTTGACATTAAAATCACAAAAATGGCTCTAACTCCGGTCATTTTAAAGATATTGAGCTAATATTTGGTGAGGTAGTAGCTGAGCACCATCCCCATCGCATATTTTGAGCACAACCCATTGTGCTACATCTTCACAATAAATGTTGGAATTAACCCTGTTCGTCTGTTAGCAAAATATCACATAAACCACTGAATAGATTTTAATGAAACTTGCAGAGGCTAGTTATTGGGTTGACCTCTACAATTGGAGTCAACCCAATTCAAGATGGCCGCCACAGCTAATTCACATTAAAAAACACAAAAATGGCAATTAATGTTAGAGCTAATGAGATCATTGTTGCTGTAGGAGTTGTTGAGCATCGTCCCCGTCACATATTCCGAGCACAACCCATTGTGCTACATTGTCGCCAAAAACCTTGGCATTAATTGCTGGGAGTCAACCCTGTCTGTCTGTTAGCAAAATATCACATGAACCACTGGGTGGATTATAATGAAACATTTAAAATGTAATGATTGGATGTGCATCTATAACTGATAAAGGTTCGGAGTCAACCTGATTCAAGATGGCTGCCACAGCACAGTCAATCTTATAGATATTGAGGTAAAAGTAGTCATTTAGCAGTTTTCTTGTGCAGATTTTTTGCAGGACATGCAGAGGATGTTTTAAGCAGAATGACACTAATAATACAGGTGGGTCTGCTTTTGTGAACTAATTTTTTTTACAGAGATTAGCAGATTTATGAATTATTAAACAATTTTCACATCATTTCAGTACCAAAATCAAATGATTATTACATCAGTTTTACTGTTGAACTACGAGTTTGTTGGCTCGCTCCCTACTTTGTTTGTTTAAATGTCTGAAATGGAGTAAGACTGCTTTTCAACACATTCGGTGCAAACCGCTGAAAAAGCAGAAAGCTGGTTTAAGGAGGTTTTTGGAAATGAGCACATTTTAAGGCATCAGGAAATTGTGTCAGACCAACATGCAGCAACTTACTCGGAGAGAGAAAAATTGCAGGAAATACCTATAATGATAAAAAAACAAAAAAACAGCACAGGTTCTTAAACACTTCAAAAAGTGACATTGAAGAGATAAATAAACAACCTCCTGATGTATTTTTTAACGTTTGCTCTTTTGAAGACATCAGAATGCAGCTAAATGTTTTCTTTATCTGTAACTTACTCATGGTATTCATTTTTTACAAAAAAATTTTGTATAATTTTGAACAAGGATTTTCTTGTATAGAACTATATATTTTTTTCAATTTCTGCTTAACATTTAAACATAAAGAAAAAGATGCAACATGTCACAATGCAACATCAAATGTCGCATTTATGGGTGAAAAAGCTTATTAAACATTTTATCTTGATTTTAAGGGACAAATTATTATTTATGTTTGTTTTGTTGCTCCATATATTTATTAGGACATGGCAAACAACAACAAAAAAAGACAGTGATTTGTAAATCTCATAAACACATTTTATTCTGAGTGGAACCGATTTAAGATATCAAATGTTTAAACTAAGCAACTGTACCATTACAACAACAACAACAACAAAAAAGATACTTTTAAATTTTATGGCAGCAGTGGATTTTTAAGTTTGTTCCAGCTCCATGTTTCCCTCTGTGAAGGCTCTCCTCTTCTTTTAACATCTGAGGAGAGCAGCTGATGGAGGTTTTAGAGGGAATGTTGTCCCATTCTTGTCTGATGGAGTTACGACTAACTTTTGAACCAAATCCAAGATGGTCGCCGCAGTTTATCAACTTTAATCTGCACAAAAATGGCTACACCTCGGTGGATTTTACAGATATTGAGCTAGAATTTGGCGTGGTAGTAGCTGAGAGTCACTCCAAGCACTAACAGATCAGGCGAGACATCACAACATCGCCTGAGATGGCACGGAACGGTATTATCGAAGGCTAACCAAAACAGCTACAACCTAAACTCTGGCATTAAAGGAGGAACGGGAGGCTTTTATTAGAATTAAACGGTTCGCTCTCACTCTAAACACAGCGTGAGTCAAAAACGTCCAAAATATACTGTGTAGACTGTGATGTTCAGTCCCACTGATTCAGCCTCATTCAGCAGCGTTTTCCTGAAGAGTGGCCGGGGGGGTCACTCATTCAGACAGGAATCTGAAATGTTCCGTTGCCTCCACCGTAATAACAAGCACAGCATCCCTGAAAGGGCGTGATTAAAGATGTTCGCTCTGAAAGTAATAATGAACCTGAAGGACCTCAGACGGACCCGTTTATGATATACGATTAGAAAAAGAGGAAATTTCTACTTTCAGCAGCAGATAACGTGAACAGCACTGCGTATAAATCTCTATCATCTTATCCACTCCTCTATAAGGTCTTTTACTGGTTGAGGTATTGTGGCGGTTACTGTATATGGGCTGATAATTTTCAGAGGGGAGACAATTCTCGGTTAAGGCTCACTGGTGGGTGAAGTCTGTATGAATTATGCCTTCCATAAAGCTGTAATAGGAAGGACAATCAGCAGCTTGTATCTGTGCAGCCTTGCAGAGTATTTACCTTTTTATGTGGGTGTAAATTTGACGTGATGTGCCAAGGACAAGCCTCTTACCAGATATCGCCTCTTTTTATACTGGCTCAGAGGGCAATTTACAGCACAAACACCCATCAGAAAAACAAAGATCCGGGTCAGTTGGGGTCACACATAAAGGAAAGTTATTTCTCAAAAAAATCCAACTGAAACATATTGATTATATACATTAATGTTTAATGTTGTCTGAACCGAACAGCAAAAAGCAGATAAAAATGGAACCACAGGAACATCGCAATCAAACGCTATTAAACATTTTATGATTAAAATGCGTTCAGTTCCACATTTAATTCTGAACACGTTTTTTTTGTTTTTTAGTTAAAACCTCAGCATGAGCTCTTTGAGTCAACCCTATTCGTCTGTTAGCAAAATATCTCAATAACCACAGGTTGGATTTGAATGAAACTCTCAGAGAGAGTACATTTCTCCAAACTGAGATGGCTACAGCAGGTGAGATATTAATCAGGTTTCCACGTTCTGAACTATTTTATTGTGTAGAAAAACACACAAAAGCTAAAAATATAATTAAAGGAATGCATATCACCCGCCACCTTTCACTCCACGGTTTTAAACCGAGAGCCCGAACTGCTATTTATCCTTTCCTCCTGTTCTGTTAGCTCAAGGAAGGGAAGAAATTGTCTTTTGTTCGGTTTTTTTTGTATAGAGGTAAGTGAATTCTGATTAAGATAGTGTGGGTTTTGTGTGTTGTTTTGGCCTGGGGCCCACCCTGACGGTGGTAAAACTCCATCCTGTAAGTTAACAAAACATCTGCAAATAAATTTGCTTTATTTTAATTTATTTTTTAATAAAAATCCTCACCTTGTCTCTGTGGCTGCTTTGAGTTGTGCAGAAGATGGATTACCGTCACGTTGTGTCCTGGCTACCTCTAGACAGGGAGTAACACACACACACGCAAGCAAAACGAAAGTATTAAAGCCCGCCTTCGCCTTTCTGTTGCAGGCGATAATAAAGATATAATGTATAAAAATAAAATATTCATAATGGGGGTTATCGTGTTTAAATTCCCTCTGGTTTTCTAAGTGGATTTGGAATTATGTGTCAGTGTTAGCTTCCTCTCCATTCCCAAACTATGCTACTGGGTTAGCTTTCAAAACAAATCAATGTATGATTGTAAGAAGTACATCATTACGCTGGAGCATAAAAGCAGAAGTTACAAAGAACTGCCAGGTTTTGTTCTGCAGATCGGTGCTTTGTCGAATGCTGACTGAATCAAGAGATGACTTGCGTTTCAGTTGTTCTTTTTTTTCCCCATGTCGTCACATTTTTCTGTTCCTTCCAGGTTAAAGTCCAGAGCAGGAACTGTGCAGCCTGCAGAGGAGTACTGGGTGGGTTTGAACGTGATTGTACTTCCAAAAGTAGCTCAGCTCCCAATTTTTGATTTAATCAGATTTCTTCTGTCCCAACCTTTAACGTATCTGTGTGTGTTCACTTTGTCTGTTAGCAAAATATCTCATGAACTACTGGACAAATCTGAATGAAAGTTAAAAAAGTAATCATTGAATGTATATCTACAATTAATTAGTTTTTGGAGTAACTGACATTAACCAACACTAAAACAGCTATAAGTCAGCCCAGGGTTTCTGCAAGTTAAATTTATGGCTTTTCAAGTAAATTTAAAGACTATTAAGATTCAAATTTAAAACCTACATGAGTTGCGACACATACCGAGTCGTTGTAATATTCTTTTCATTCAAATTAATAAAAAAACAAACTACAACAAGCCAGTTTCAGAAGCAGAACAACTGGATTGTTTTGCGTTGAATGTCGGACAGTAAAGTGCGTCTGACTGGACCGGTGCGTGACGGGCCTTTTAGTTTTGTTACAGCGTTACTAAGATCTGAAATCCTCAGTCTGAACTACAACACAGAACGAATAAATGCTGACAGCACAAAAAAAAAAAAAAGAACCAACAAATGAACAAAAGTACAGATTTAAGATGTGAATAAAATGTATTTTAAGACCTTAAATGGAAAATCGGGACAAATTTAGGACCTAAAATTGAGATGATTAAATGTAAGACTTTTATTACTTTTTAACCCTCCTGAAGTTGTCATAACTGAAGAGAGGAAGAGAAGCCCTTGTAACTTTTGTGTCAAATGGACTCGAAGGCCACGGTGGGGTTAAAAGACTGTCAGTCAAAAGGACATATTGAGCTAAGATTTGGTGAGGTAGTGACTGAGGGTCATTCTCAACACTCTGATCACATGACATCACGTACAGGGTCATTTCTCAGCACAAGCTGGTTTCAGTGTGAAGTTCAGGCACGACAGGCAGCAGGCCTTTCCTCACAGAACGTTCTGGGCCTTTAATATTACTTGTTGATTATCAGACATTAAGCTCACTTCATGGACCGTCCAGTCTCAAACTTTAACTTCTAGAATTGCGCCGCTCAAGGTGGCTGCATGTTGGAGTAGCTCTGTTACATTCATTCTGAGATATTGCTTGTGAAAACGTTAATTCCTCTTTTTTTCTGGATGTAAGTCCCTTTTTTTTTGATAATTATTTCCTCTGTTATCGGATGCTGTGCAGGTGGAAGGATTTTTATTGAAACCTTTTTACTTTTGGACTTTTTGTTATGATGCGTAACCATGACAACAAGTATTAAATGTGAAGAACCCTGTAGTCCAGTCATGGCCAGAACCAAGCAGACAGCCAGAAAATCCATAGGAGGTAAAACTCCCAGGAAGCAGCTCGCCACCAAAGCTGATGCCCTTCCAGCACCTGGTCTGGGAGATCACCCAGGACCTGAGCTTCCAGAGCTCAGCTGTCATGGCTCCACAGGAGGCCAGCGAGGCTCACCTGGTGGGGCTCTTTCAGGACACCAGGACGGAGGACACATGAGGACAGATCGCCACAAGAGATCCTTCCTGCCCACAGCCATCAGCATCTACAACAACCAGGATAATGAGCTACAACAACATTTAATTTCCCTTTGGGATTAATAAAATATTTCTGAGTTGAATTGAAACATGTAGTGAGGAACAGTAACAGACAACTGACTTTAACGTGAATGAAACCATGATTTATGCCGTCTCCACGTCTGTAACTCGCTGGCTGTAGTGCGTTTGGAAATTCACCCTTTGAGCGGTGGGTGTGAGCAGATCCTCAGTGTATCCAGCTGACGAATGGCGTTGCTGAGCATGCGGTGGGGCAGGGGCTTATGGCTGCAGGTCAGCTGCACCATCTCCTCCGTCACATAAAGCATCCATCTGAGAGGACGCCGATGCTGAGCACGCCGGACCACATCCCGCCATTCCTCTTAGTCTCCCAAGGGCACACTCATCACTTACGTTGCTTCTCCCCGCTGCAAGTCTAAATGTTCATTAACGGCCAACAGTGTCCGGTGTAACAAAGATTCCCTGTTATACAGTATCGATTTGGACGGGCTGCCCGCGTGGCTAATATTTTACCAACAATGAAGACTGCATAGAGGAGATGGATGTTTTCATGATGTGATGAATCAAAAGAGTGGCCGAGAAATCACAAAGAATTCAAACTTCAAGTTGGGAAGTCCACACATAGAAATTCTGTCTGAAACACACTTTCTTTTAACCCTCCTGCTGTCCTCACTCCTTGTGTCCCCTGTCAAAAATGACCACCCCAATACATCTGATTATAAATGCACAATAATACATGGTTTTATGGCCTGTAGTTGCTGAGATTATACAACTTTCTTTTTTTTTTCTTACAAATGAAATGGTTTATTTAGCACAGATTACCATGTGTCAGAGTCTATTGTGGTCATTTGTTTTTAAATCATTTCAATTTTTTTGTAATGGCACAGAAGAACGTTGATTTCTGTTCTTGATGAAAACTGAGCAGTGTGGTTTTATTAGTGAAAAAGGACATGGGCCCAAAACTACAGCTGAAAATGTAACTACATGATCAAATTAATGTCCAAACACTGTGATAAATTAAAAAAAAAAAAAAAAAAAACCAGGATATATTGCCGTTCTTTGAACAGATTGTAACAGCAACCCAAGCAGGGACTTGTCCTTCATCCCTGGATTGCTCTACATCTCGTCTGTTGGTTTGGACCTGTCTCCTGTCTTCTGGCCTGTCTCTCCTCATCAGGCCAGGAGACATGAGGCAAACAACGACTGAGGGCCTTAATAACAGCATGCTGTTGGTTGCTGTGCTGCCACAGAATGCGCTGTGAGAAATCTTTATGCATCAGAGCTGCGAGAACAGATCTTCGTACGATTGAAACAATGCTGTGATTGCGAGAACATCAACAGGGGACGTTCCCTCGTGGGTGTTGCCATGAGAGCTAAAAGGGGGAGTGAAGTCCCTTGTGTGTGGGTAAGGAATTATGCCCTTCTGCACATTTATGTTTAATAATCTTTGTCTTTATTCTCTTTTTTTTGACCAGGAGCACTAAGGGAAGGTAAATAAAACACCCAGAACTTTAAAAAAGTATCAAAATGTACACATCTGGTCAGACTATTTGTGAGCACAAAGTTAGGAAATCACATGCAAATCAGTTTAACGGAAGAAGCTTCCCCCCCCAGAGAGAAAACTTCTAAAAATCAGACCAGAACACAAAGGTGGGCCAATCAATATGGGACCAAGTAATAAAGACAATCATCCAGTCGGCTTGGTGTGTCCCAGCCTTAGAGGACTTTTTCTGTGCCTTGTTTGGTTTCTCCTATAAAATAAACTCTGAGTCACCTTTATAAGTCTGAGTGGCACGTGTAAACTTTAAGGAGGGGTCAGATCGATAAGCTGAACACTATCTGAAGCTTTTTGAAAATAACTGCGTCTTTAAAAAAAAAAAATAATAATCCAAACAAATAAATGTCTGGTATAAATGTATTCTCTCTTTCCATCATAATAATTTCCCTTTGACTGTGCATTTGATTGTTTGCCTTGTGTTTTTTTTTTTGCTCTTTGTAATGCCAGCAGTTAGAGGTTTTTTAGCCTGCCTTATGAATCAGAACACACACATTTCAGAGGAAACGCGCTCGTTGCTTCGGGGCTTGTTCAGAATCACGCTGAGGTTACTTTATCTCACTTACTTCTCCGTCTTACCAGAGTTTGTCGGAGCGCTCCTATTAACTTGCCAGTCTCTCTCCATGACCTGCCAAACATAAAAAATCTGTTTACGGGAAATTGCGCCCCACTCCCTCTCAGTTACCATCTGCCGCCCGAACTGCTGCTCTCACACCTGCTAAAGATAGACCTCCTGACTGGCTCCTGAGCAGACAGGGGTCCACATCAGCCGGAAAGCCCTGAGCATTTGTTTGTGAGCCCGGTTATGACTTACGGCTGTTTTCACCCCCAGCATTGCACTCAAGCTTCTTTAATAGTCTGTTTAGAGCTATTACACCAGGTGCGTAGCAGCATCTCAGTCCAGCTGAAGGACATTTAGGGTCAAACATGTTTACTAAAACTTCCAACGCACTTTTGTGTATCTTTCTTGTGTTTCTACGATATCTTGATATATGTAGCTGTAATAAGATAACTTCACAACATAGCCCGTGTACATATCTGATGCTCTGGCGTCTGTAACATAATCTCCAGCTATGCCAGGTCGCCATAAGTTGATGGGTTATGTTCACAAATTCTGTACCATGAAGGAAGCTACTTTGAAAAACCCCTCATCCCTCACATATTTGCTCAACCGCTACTTTATTAGGTACACCTGTTCAGTCGCTTGTTAACACAAATGGCTAATCAGCCTGACAGCAACTCAGTCTGAAGTTCAAACCAAGCATCAGAATATGGAGGAAGAGAGATTTAAGTGACTTTAAATGTGGCATGGTTGTTTGTACAACAGCAATTGAAGAAGTTGAGAAGCTGTGCAAAATGTAAATAAAAACAGAATGCCATGATAAACTCATATCAAATATTAAAACTAATAAATTATATATATATATATATATATATGGAAAAATAAGTTTATTTTGAATTTGACTGCAGCAACCCATCTCAACAAAGTTCCAGGTCCATGGTTCCCTCTGTGACGCTTCCCTTCTTCTTTTAACATCAGTCTGTAAACATCCAGGAGCTGAGCAGAGTAGCTGATGGAGGTTTTAGAGGAAATGTTGTCCCATTCTGGTCTGATGGAGGATTCTAGCTGTTCCACAGTCCTGGGTCTTTGATGGATTTTTGCTGTATGGGAGCAGATGTTGTTCTAAAAACCTATATATACTTTTCTGCATTGATGGTTCCTCTCCAGATGTGTAAGCTGCCCATGTCACAGGCACGAATGCACCCCCATACCATCAGAGAGGCAGTATTTTTGAGATGTGAGCTGCTAACAGGCTGGATTGTCCCTCTCCTCTTTAGTACAGAGGACAGCATCTGTGGTTTCCTAAAAGATTCTTTTTGATTCATCTGACCACAGAACAGTCCACTTTGCCTCAGTCTATTTTAAATGAACTCTGACTCAGAAAGACAGCAGTGTTCACATCTGACTTCTTCTCTGCCTGATAGAGCTTTAAGCAGCATCAATGGATGGAACAGTGAACTGTGATTACAGACAGTGATCTGCTGAAGTGTTCCTGGGAACACATGCAGAACCAGACCTGGTTTTAATGCAGTGGCCACTGAGGGCCTGAAGATCACAGATATCCAACACTGACCTTCAGTCTTTTGTTCTTTGAGCTCAGAGATTTCTCTAAAGTCTTGAAATCTTTGGATGTATTAAAAACTGTAGATGATAGGATATTCAAAGTTTTCCTAAATTTCTATTGAGGAACATTATTTAGAAATGGTTCCACTATTTTTAGACACAATTTTTTACAGAATGGTGAACCTTTGCCCATCTTTACTTCTGAGAGATTCAGCCTCCCACCGTAGTACTCTGTAACCTTCCCACCTTTCAACCCAATACATAATCAATATATGTAACAAGGCCCGGGCACACCATGAACCACACGTATGTTAAGTACATCACAAGACTTTAAAGAGATAGTTTGCCGACTGTTGAAATGTGGTTCTGTCAAATAGTTAAACAGTTAGAACCTCATCAGCCACAAAACATAGAGTTAAAAAAAGCAAAGGTTTTCCTCCAGACTAGGCTTTTGGCTAGCCAAACCATGGCCACCTTTTATATTGTTTTTCAGGCTTATAAAACAACTACCATCGTTTGTTTTGCTTGTTGCTGTTTTCTCAACTAACCAATGTCTGTGTTACCATGAGAATATCAGCCTCCTGAGGCTGTTGAATGCATCACTCAACACAGTGCTTGCATGTTTTCAATAATGCTAATCGTGGAACAGCCATAATCCCATTTACTTCTGAACAATTTTCACAACTCGTCCTGAAAAAGCCCTTGGTAAGCATAAACGAAATGACACAAATTCAAAATTTAATCTCACGGCATTTAGGATCACATTAGGAACAATAAATATTAGGGTTCGAATGGAGAGAAAGCCAATTTTATCTAATAGCTGGGATTAAAAGCCAACATGCTGTGATGACGCTACTACAAATTTAAGTTCCTCTCACATGTGAGTTTACAGTCATTATGGGTTGAAGAACTAAACACAATTTGTTTAAATTCAATGTAATTTGCTAACAGAAGTGCTTTAAAATAAGTCAACCAATGGAGAGCTGTAATGTGAGACACATATTTCCAGTTCAAACATAGGGCTCTAAATAAATCCCATGTGAATAACACAATGAATGTTCCTGCACTTTGCTCACAAATGAGCGGTACATGTGTTGAGATAGTAACATGGATGTAAAGACACAAAGTCAGCAGTGTTTCCGCTCCACGCTCGGCGTATTAGGCTCATCATCAGGAGCTGTTTAGTATTCTGTGGGTGTAAATAGGAGTTTGGCGGGGCACTGGGTGGCAGAGCAGGCCACTCTGTCATTAATGTACCCATTGGTGTTATAATATGCCTAATGACATCGCTCTCAGATGGCATGCTGGGAGCACGACTGCATGGAGCCCGGCTCAAACGTCTGCAGGCACCGACGCCTCCTGTCATCAATTCCACGTCTCTTCACCAAAATCTGAAGCCTCCAGATAATGTCTTTCACGGTTCGGCAGTCTTACAGGGTTTTCCCTCCTGCCTGGCCTTGAAATGGGCAAATTAATAGTTCCTTTGAAACAAATTGGAATTACACCCCTCGATGCCTTAATGTCAGAATGTGTGAGCGCTGACGTCCCAGGTCTGACTGCTGATGGAATGTGAAGATCTGAAAAATACGGTGCAAGCGGGGTGGGGTGGGGGTGGGGGGGTG
>NC_051434.1:19099469-19100558 GCF_001649575.2 Kryptolebias marmoratus
GGGGGGCAGTAAAGATATGCAGGACCCCCCTCCTCCTCCCTCCCTCTCTCTCTCTCGTGCAGAGATAGTCAAGCTTCTGTGCTCAGCATGGACTGGTATGGAGCTATTGTCTGAGCAAAGGGAAGATCGGAAGTGTTTCATCTTAAGCATTAACGGGGAAATCCTTCAGCCCTGTGATACATCACTGAATGATCTCCTGAACAAATGAGCCATGGTGTTATTTTGTTGGAGGACAGAATAACTCGGAGCTGTTTACACGCCAACATACAATTGAGACTAACAGCCCTGTTTCTAATCCTCTTTCAACCATTTTCTCTCAATTCTCAAGTTCTTTTAGCATTTCCTCCTTGATATTCAGAGCATCATTTGTATTGTGTGTTTCCTGGAGAGCGTTAACAATATTATTGAATTGTAAATTAATACAATCAGCATACTAATAGGAAAATATAAAATTCCACAACTATTATTGTAGTGTGCATGTCAGAGAAATGTTTAACTCCTGTTTACAGCTTTGAGATGGTGGTGGAACCATAGACATATTATACTGATAGACCGAGTGACCCCAGCTTCTGTCGTTGTTGGGAACTGGAGCCGGCAGGAACTGCTTTATGGGAGCTGCCATGTTGTATTTTTTGAAATCAGAGTCTGCACACTGACAATGTGGGGCTTTAAGCTCCACCCACTTCTCCGCATGCAATCTTGGTGTTACATTAGCTGTTTTTATTAAAAGCATGAAATAACTAATTATAGCTAAATGGATTTAAAATGAATATTTGAACATACAAGGTAAGAACTATTTGAATCAACATCGGAAGTGTAATTATAATTTGATAGAGGACAATGTTCCGTTTGTTAACATGGATGGGGTGAAACTTAAAACATGTACCGGAACCAGCTGACAGGAAAGGTTGGTCTCATTCCGGCTTCAGCTTTTGAGTTCTTATCGGAGATCTAGATACATACAGGTGCTGGTCATAAAATTAGAATATCATGAAAAAGTAGATTGATTTCAGTAATTCCATTTAAAAAGTGAAACTTGTATATTATATTCATACATTACATACAAACTCATATATTTCAAATGTTTAT
>NC_051434.1:19101949-19232656 GCF_001649575.2 Kryptolebias marmoratus
TTAAACAAAATAAACATTTGAAATATATGAGTTTGTATGTAATGTATGAATATAATATACAAGTTTCACTTTTTAAATGGAATTACTGAAATCAATCTACTTTTTCATGATATTCTAATTTTATGACCAGCACCTGTAAAGTCTACGCCTCCTTCACACTGGATAAGGACCCCGCTATGCTTTTCACGACCCACATGATCTATTAGAACGTGGCTGGACTGCGACAAACCTTCAGTGTGAAGGCAATTGTGACGCTTTTATGTTATCGTACTCACTAAGTAGGTGTTTTGTGCTTTTTCTTGTGTCCCTGAGATGCCGTCCCGTGCTCTCTTCGTGCTGGATACATCAGCAGCACCTTCCCACAACGACACTACCACGTGTGTCCACAATTGCACCGCGCTTCAGACCCTGCCTTGGCTCAACTCAACATCAGGATGCAGCCAGGTGTTGGTAGATTGCACCACACGAGCGTGACACAGCCACCGCAGGTGTCATGTATGCACTAGATTGTTTCCATGACCAATGCATGATATGTGCAATTTCCCACTGTATATGGGAGGTTTCCATGCCTCCATTTACTGTGGAGAAGGACACATCATTCAGCAGGTGAAGGGGTTTTCTGCACAGAACATCAACCACATCCACCTTTTCTCCTTCCTTGTCCAGCAAGTCTGACTATAACGAGAACAAGTGCTTCCTGCTTTGTGTCCAAAAGCCAAACGAAGAATGGCTGAGCATGGTGTGTGGAGAGCATGGATTGGTTGTTACATCCAAACAGTGAAAGTACAGCAAAGTCCTACAGGTTGTATAGGGAAAGGACACTCAAAATCGTGCTGATGTGATGGAGTTGTAGCCAAGGAATGAGGCCAACACGGCTAGTCTTGCTTCAAATGTCAGTGCCACTGCATGCAGGCCCCACATGATAGACTCATTGCCACCACACTCCACCCAAGACCCCAATACATTGCCACCAAAATAATATACCTCTACAACCCTGCTTCAGAAGTTTGTGCATGCTCAAACGTTTCCACAACGCACATGTAATGTGGAGCCCACTGCATTCTTAATATGCTCCGAAGACCTCACCAAGACCATCCACCTTCTGGATGATTTCTTTTTAATGTCTTAGCAAGGGCCTTAGATTATCAACATACCCAGTTAGATGTCTAAGTGTTCTTGGGGACCACATAACTTGGGACAACTTTGTCTCCAAACTTCCAAACTCCTTGGAATCTGCTGTGGTTAAAAAAAGGGTGAAAAACGAATGGATTCTAGTCCCAAAGATTGGAAATCCAACACAGCGTTTTAACTTAAAAGAGGGAAAACGTAAGGCCACAGATTGAAAAGTCACTGATTGTTCCTAATTACACAAAGTAGGTGCAATTAATGGAATAGTGGGAGGAGTAAAACTCTTTTCTCATCTGTTTTTCCTTTCTATTAAAAAGCCTGAATGACCTTCATTACTGACAGACATGGTGTGAATTCTAAAACGGGACACTTTTTTTCCTGTAATTACCAAGCTGTTATTTAATTAATACAAGATAATGGAAATAATGTGTCTGAGAATGTTGAGTAGGCTGATTTTACTTAAAAAAAAAGACCAATATCTGCAGCAGTGCAGTAATACACATACTGAAGGTAGAAATCACAGATATTGTGTCAGACAGCGCTTTTCTACTCTTACTGACCACTCAGAGCACTTTTACGCTACAAGTCATGTTCACCTGTTCACTCCCGTCAATTTGTAGATCAGGAGCAACTTGGGGTGGAGTGTCTTACCTGTGGATGCTGAGTTGAAGAGGCCAGGATCAAACCACCATCCTTCCACTTGGCTCTTCCTCCTATGTACGTTTTAACTTGACTGAATCTGTTGAAGGCTGGGCAGACTGAAGTGTTGTACATAAAGTGAGTTTTTTTGTTTGGCCTTTCGGTTGCATCTTGTCGCCTAGTCAGGTGTGTAAAGAATATTTTCCATAGTTGGTGAAATGTCAATAATCTGAAAAGAAATAAACTGCAGTCTAGGATAAAAACAAAACATTTTGCGATAGTAAAGAAAGAACATTTGCCTTCATGGCACAGTGGAAAATAAAAGTAAGACTGCAACAAAATGGGGGAAGTACAGTACAAAAACACATTGCTCCTAAGTAAAGTGCTTCACTAATTATGGTTAACTGCATTTCTATCACTGGACTAAAGTCTGTTCGAAAACTGGCTCCAGGTGAATTCATATTTGTTAAAAAGACTAGTAAAAAGTTGTACTTTTTGCAGTTTTGGTCACCGCATACCTGTACTTTTTAATATTTAGAGAGGCTGTTTGTCTCTTTGTACTCAGTTTAGATTGCTTCATACTCACCTTGGTAGCTTCCCCAGTGTTGGCGATTTAATCTACTGACTAGTTTTATTATTGCTATTATTTGTATGATTATTATTATTATTATTATTGGTGTGGTTAGGCCTGGGCTTTCAAATGTTTTCTGATGAACCCCAGACCTTAAGATGGAAGAAATGAAGACATAAAAATGCAGTTTTATTCAAATCTGGCATTGCGCTCCTAAAAGAAATAATAGTTTCATATGTTTGAAAACAAAAGCAGATTAGGTTGTGCTTTCGCTGCGGTTCATACAAGCTGCATCTGCTTCAACAGAGTCTGTGATCCCACGTGTATTTTACACAGACTGTGAAATGTAGGGGATTTAATCTACAGAGGTTAACTTTTGAAAATGTCTGTCCTGTCCCTGTGTTGCTGAAGCAGTACGTTCTTTGGGTCTTTATTTTTTTCTAAACAATATATTTGAAGTAACATTTATTGTTATAATCGAGGGGAACTGGTACCTATAATGATACAAGCATATAATAAGTGCATAGGTGAAAAATGGCTAATGGTACAAATTGCTAAGTATGAGTTGCGGGTCTGACTTGGCAGTAATAAATGACCAGCAAGCTCAAAAAACAAAAAACTGAGTGGTTTATGTACATTTGATTCGTGTGGTGATTAGTAACAGAGAATCAAAACTGTTTTGCACTTCAGATTTATTGGCACTTCAGGGGTCAACTCCAAATTCACCGTGGATATCTGACACTTGCTGAGCCGGACAGTGACTCTGGTCTGATCTAAAGATACATGAGCATAACAGTCATATGAACTAAATGTGGTCATCACTTTCCAACTCTTTGCATTATTTTAAAACAAGAAAACACTGTACATGGAGCTGCTGGTTTGAGATGACTGAAGCCTGTAACTGTTTCACTTAAGTTAATATATAAAATGTTCAGCTGCTTTACTGAGATGTGGGAGAAGATTCCCAAAGAGTTTGGACTACAGGTGGGTCGAACTACTAAGACTGGGATTCAGCAACTAATATCAAATCTAAAAACAAGTGTTAAGTAGGGATGTCCCGAGCCGTTCACAAGCACTGATCGAGGCATTTTTCCTTGATGGGTATTGGAGTAGATGGTACTCTCAGGTCTTGAATACTGTCTATGGTTTCACAATGCATCAGTCACACTGCAATACAGCTGCTGTACAGTCGAACATGCGCTGTCAGTCATGTGACACGGTGCTGATGTGAGATGGGCTAAACATTAGCTGAGCGGAAGAGGCAGTTATAACAGAAAACAATGAAAGTCAGTGTTGAAAATCTCTGTGGCGACAAGACCAACGCCAATTTATTTTTGCAATTGTGTTTTTCTGTGGTCATTTCCTCATTTCCTGTTTGCAGCGTTAGCATCATTGCAGCTAGCAGCACAGTCAGGTAACGTGCATTTGTGAAACAGCACCATCTGAAGCCTAATTAGGAACACTGACACAGAGGTAAACTCATATCCTTTCATGAGGAAATGATCATTCAGTCTGGCTGAAGGAGTTCAAAGAAATATCCCCAATACTGTCTGTGGTTGCTAAGAAACACGTCTGCGTCTGTGGAACAGGTTGCAGAATAACGCAGGTATTAGATTGAGACTCAGTATCAGCTGAGCCTTATTTTTTTTTAATGACTCGGATCGATAACAGGGACAAAGAATCTTGATCGGGACATCCCTAGTGGTACGACAAGATGAGAACTTAATACTTTTCATAACTGTAACAGGAAACAGTGTGAAAACGAAGGAAAACATGCACAAAGTTCAAACGTAAAACCAGCCAGTCAAACGAAATGTGTTTTGCAGACAATGAAAAGCACCTCGCTGCTGACGTCAGACAGGTACAGGTGGGCTCAGCCGAGAAGAGGTGTTCTGTGGGCTCAAAGAAAATAAACGGTTCCGCCAAAATGTGTGAGCTTGGTTTTGTAAACAGGATTGTGAGAACACATTTCTGATCATTCATGTACGAAAAACAGATTGCATTGATGTATCTGTGCTGCTGAAGCATCACGGTCGTGTTTGTGGCTCAATATTTTGCTCGAAGAGAAACTGTCCATCGGTTCAGCCCCACCCATAAAAAGTACAAACTCTACCCTTAAAACTAAAAATCTCAATATTTGAATAGTGTTTTCTAAAATACATCTCTGGTTGTTAAACTTTCTAGAGTGAAACTTTGGGAGGCTAGTAGAAAGTTTTATGTGCTATAGTCGGAACAGAAAAGGCAAAGACTGGAGGTGAGGCGTCCACGTACTCTCGATCGGCTTCAGTTTGGAATCTCCTGCTCTGCTGCTTCCTGTTTGACAGAATCATCCTCCTGCAGCTGCTGCTGCTGCTCCTCCTCCTCCTGCAAAGACAGGACAACAGACACTCAACTCTCACATACAGGAAGTCTTTTTGAGACGGCGCTGGAGCCTCAAGCCGCCTTGAAACAATCACGGGGGGTTTGCAGTTTTCTGTCGCAGAAGCTTGAACTTTGACCCGTCTCCAGCCCTTCTCAATATAGTTTCCTACAGCCCTGGAGGTGTATTTTGACACCTGCACAAGAGTTCTCCTCTGGCAGAACCAAAAAAACCAGGTCCAAAAACCATGTTGAAGATAAATAATAATTACTAAAAAAAAAAAACAACAAAAAAAAAAACGTCCAAATCTGCTGATCTTCGACAGTAGAAAAAAAATTGTAAATGGAGAAGGATGCGGAGGTGGGTACAATAGGGGTGGAGGTGGACAACAAAATAATATGCAAGCCTAGAATGCAGATTTGCAAGCAGAGCGCACAAAAATAGGTAGGTATTTTGAAAAACTGGTCGAGCAAAGCAAAGTCACATGGCTGGCTGGTCACGTGGTTGCAAACACTGCAAACTCAGTAAGACAGCATCAGAAAATTTGCCCATTTTCTCACAATTTGGAGTCACTAACTAGTCTCCAACAGTGACAGCCCAGTGAGATACTACAGTAATCAACCTGAGCACAACCTGTGTCTATAACACAGCTACTTTCACAGACACTGAGCTACAGTTCGATGTTGTAGCTGAGAGTCAACCCCCAATGTGATGGCTGTCTATACCACACATCATCAATAAAATTGGGTAATATTTTGTATGTTTTCAGCAAAATTAAATCTTAATCTTTCAACATTTACAAATTTTACTTTGAGTTATTTACAGTTGTAAGTTGATATGTAAGTTTCATATCAATAAATACTATCAGTCACTTTGTTTTAGTTATTTCCCGCTGCTGAAAAAACGAAGGTGGATGAATATGTATTCTGTGTGTTTGTCTGTATGCCTGTTACCAAAATATCACATGTGCTAATCGACGGATTTTAATAGAACTTCCAGAAAGTAATCATTGCATGTACATCTATGACTGATTAACCTCTGGAGTCAACCCAATCCAAGATGCCTGTCACAGCCAACTCACCTTGATAAAATAGCTAGAATTTAGTCAATTTTACACGTACTGACCTAAAATTGGGTGTGGAAGTAGCTGAGAGGGATTTCCAACAAATATTCTGACAGATTGCGCAAGATCTTTTTGCCACTAATTCGAGTCAACTCTGTCCGTCTGAACCACTGGATGAATTTTAGTGACACTTTTCGGTAATCAGCCCTGAGTGTACATCTCCAAGTGATGGACTTTTGAAGCCAACCCAATTCAAAATGGTCGCCAAAGCCGACTGACCTTAGAAAACACGGAAACTGCTACAATGCAGCCAGTTTGACAGGTATTATCAGGTGCGGTGGTGACGGAGGCGAACCCAGAGCGCAGACTCATAAGGTTAAAGGAAACTAATTTATTAAGCTAAAAGAAAAGAAACAAAGCTGACGGGGGCAGCAAAATGAAAACATGAACTAACATACAAGGAGACAAGGACCAGACTGGGAACACACAAACAAACCATGAACAAGGAACAACGATCCAGCCACGAAGTGGAGAGAGTGACCGGGTTTTAAGCACACCGGGAAATCAAGAGAAGTGGGCACATGTGAGTGATAATCATTGCAGGCAGGAGGAGATGGGCGTGGCAGATGAACAAATGAGAAACTGGGGAGAAGTGAATAATGACCAGAACACAAGAAACAGAACATACAAAGGCAAAACATAAAGCAAGTGTCAAAAGAAAATCAAAAACAAAAAACAACACCCCAAAATCCTGACAATTATGCTAACATTTGGAGTGGTTGTAGCTGAGAATCATTTACAACACACCCTCCAAGTGCTACTCATTGTGCTCAAAACTTGAGCTTTAACTGCTGGAGTCAACCCAGCTTGTCTTTTAGTAAACTATCTCAGGAGTCACTGGACATACATCACTTAGCTTTGAAAGCAACACGGTGAATGACCTCACGTGGCGATGTAGCTGTTTGGCGCGCGCCCAGCTCGTGACACTGTACATGTAAATGGGAGTTTTAAAGCAGCAAAGATAAATGTGAACCAGAGAGAGCAGACACCAGCTGATTTAGAAAACCAGACAAAGTGAAAGTGACAGTGGTGTGAGCTGCAGTGGTGATTAAACAGCTCTGACAGATACAATTACCCCACCCCTACAGAGGTTAATAGACACATCTACACACCAGAATGTGTGATCACCAGGTTAGGGTCTGCAGCCCACAGCACCTCATGAATCCACTTGCCTCCAGCAAGCTGAGAACAGACAATAGCTGGGTGCTAAATTTCTGTCAGTCAAAAATGGTTTTAGTCATAATTTTTGTTCTACTTTTTTTAAGCACATAAGGATATTGTTCCTAAATTAAGTGCATTAAATTTATTTATAGATCACGTCATGATGTGCATGGACATGATCATAATTTATTTGTTCCTACAGAAAATGTTGGTAATTTCTTCCAAATACAAACAATACTGGATGTAAATGTCTCTTCGTGCTACACATCGCGGAGGCGTCGCTCTTCACACCATGTCTCATCTGTGTGCTTCCTAATTAAAAATGACTCAATGAGAGGACAGCCTTTTGTGTAATATCATAAACAAAAGCTCATGATGTGGAGTTTTACCAACAGACTAATTTAATATTAGAATTTAATATTAGGAGCAAAAAAACCTAACATGTCTTGAAAATACAGTGGCTCGAATTCTTTAGTTTCATCATTAGAAACTGAAAGTCTAAAAAAATGATCAGTGCTCGTTTACAGTCAAAAACAATTGTGGACAGAGGTCCAATTTTTTCCCCCTTTCTTTTATAAATATTTTAATGTGTTGTATATACGTAGAAGTGTTTGTACATGAATTTCTGCACTGTTCATTGATCTCAAAATTATTATTTTTTTAATCTAAACTATTTAACTCTAATCAAGTTTTATGGACTAAGCCAATCTTTAGAATAGCTTCAACTATCAATCCCTCCAGGATTTTGCACCTTTTTCATGATTGTTACGGCCTAAAATGTTTGATTTATGGTACTTCTTTCCCCCCCAGATAGTTACAACGAATATAGAGATTTATTTTTTAAGTCTTTAATGTGGCAAGAACAAATGAATTTACAAAAAATAGCTGCAAGTGTTTCATGTTAAATTCCACAAAAAGCCCAGGATTTCTACAGTAATACTGATTTTTATCAAAATATGTTGGCTACTGTTACAGTCTCTATGTTTATCCATCCATCCATCCATCCATCCATCCATCTTCTGCTGATCTCTAAACATCAGCTGGTGACAATAAAAGAGCTGAAAATGTGTGCAAATAGAGCTGCAAACAGTGTTTATGAACTAAATTAAAAATGACAATTGTAAAGGCAGCTCTGTGCGTTGCTCTGACCCGCTGCCAGGTGTTACATGACTGCTTAATTAGAACACAAATACACACAAACTGCAGGATGATGAGAGGCAGTGATAAGATGTTATTCCACTGCTAATTTGACTTCTTATTCACATTGAAGCAAAATATTTTGTCTTAAATTAGGCAAAGTAAAAGTGTAACTAATTGTGTGTTTTTTTAAATATGACACTTGCAACATTTTTATTGGTTGTTGGTCTCCATAAGCCCGCCCCCAGCTCCTGACAAAAGCAGTTTTGGCCCAGTAAAGAGTTAACACCGTTTTTTTTTTCCATGCCAGAGACAGAGCTTACAGTGGTGGAAACAGACACAGCTGGTGCTAAGTGAGCTCTAGCTTTGGTTGAGCACTAGAACCTGTTTGGTGGAAAAACTCCTTCAAGCTCCATGTCACCTGTTTTCCTTTTGGGATCCAGAAAAAGCTCTGCCAAAAATGGAATTTATAGAGCTTCTGAACTAGGACCTCAGCTCCTCTTTTCATCCAAGTTACACATATCTGATGGCATGATTACAAAATCGATTATCAACCAGAAACCCAGGGTGTACCCCACCTTTCGCCGAATGGCAGCTGGAGACAGGCAGCAGCTCCCTGCGACCCTGCATGGAAAAGCAGGTTAGGAAAATGGATCGATGGAATCTAAGGTGTCCAGGTGCCAGCTGCACTTACGGGCATCCCTATGCTTAAACATGGTGCATCTTATGAACCTTTTTCCCACCCCAAAGATTCATCTAAAAGGAAAAACTACAACATTTGGTCAACAAAGTGGGGTCAACAACCACCCACTCCCCCTGCTTGCCTCCTCTCACAAAGGGTGGCTCCAGAGTGGAACAGAGACCAGCCCCTTTCCAGACGATTGGTTCCAGAGGACCAATATAAACCTAAATATATCTAGCCAGTATCCTTCAAACTCCAACACAACCTTGGGCTCCTTACCCAAAAGTGTAGTGACGTTTCATGTCCCAAAGGCCAGTTACAATTACCAGTTGGACTGAATGCAGCCACCTCAAGAACGATGCCCAGTCCATCCACCATTTCCATTAAGATGCATCTTGCAGGTAGTGGGTCCACAGGAAGGTCGACCACCACATACTCATTGACCAGCGTCTCCCCCAGGGCTGACTCCAGAGTCATTGTGCTCAAGGTAATTGTGCTTAGTCTGAATCCAGGACTTGTCTGTGTACAAGATTACTTAAAAGTTATGAGTGGATTTTCAGGAAATGTTCAGGAAATGTCAGACATGCTACAAGGAACAAGAAATTAGATTTTGATGGTGAACAGGTCGAAGTTCAAGGTCAAAGACTGGTCCATGCTCCAACTCTGCAGCTGTATAACAGGAATGCTAAACTGCACAGCTGGACACCTCATGGGTCAAAGATGATTCCTGTTGATTTCAAGGTTCATGGCGTCAAAGGTCAAGCTCACAGGTAACCCCTTTGTTAAAAACTTGCTTCTGCTCCTAAATGTGACGCTTCTGTTTCCTTTGCAAAGAAAGTTCTGTTTCCGGTTGTGTCCATTGGTTTGTTTTTCTGTCTGTTAGCAAAGATCGGGTAAAAACTAATGAACAGATCTGGATGAAATGTTCAGGAAATGTTGGGGTTGTTCCAAAAAACAATGAATTAAAATTTAGTGCTGATCCAGATTATGATCCGGATCACACTATTTTGTAAATACGCTATGGCCTTAGTAGAGGTTTGTGCTCTCTGAGTGCTTCTAGTTTTTAAAATGTAATTATATTTTCGGAGATCATCTCAAAGGGACTTTACTTAACATTTCATAACCCACACTGGGCTCCAAACTCTAACTTTGAGGAACTATGGAGACATTTTTATTTATTTTTTTAATACACACCACAGTTTTTGCATCAGACTGTTACATGATCTGGGTATGTTTAACACAATCGTTTTTGCAAAAGGTGTTTTACATAGAACATGTTGTAAAAGTAAGTGATGAAAAGATAATTATTTCCAGGTGTTTGATGGAGCAGGAACTGTGCAAGCATTGTTTTCCCAGGCATGCTGCATGTCTTGTTACCTTACAAGTAAAAATAGTGGATGTAAATTAGTTGTTAGATCTAAGCGGGGCATTAAGCAGGCTGGCTGGCTGCCTGACAGACCATTTAACTGGTGTGTTGACTTTGCTTTCTCTCTTTTTACAACTGCTATGGCCGCGGATCCTTTAAGATGTTTACTATAATGCAGACACAAAAATCTTGCAAAGTCTACAGTAAACTCTTACCAAGATTTTAAATGAAGAATTGTGGCACTGACGGTGGTGAAAATGCGATCAATCTAGAGGTTCATGTAATGATTCGCATAAATGTTTAATGGTAAAATGCCTATTAGTCAGTCCTAACATTGCTACTACTCAAATCTGATGAACTTGGGCCTTATTTGTTTGTTTAAAATAAATCACTCATTAAATGCTCATAACTGTTCAGGAAAATGTAATTTCTTACAATGTTAAAGCTGGGTCTCAACCGAAAAGTCAATGGGTGGAAATTAAGTTTGCAGTGCCAGTGATGTTTTCAAAGTTTAAACAGTTTTACCCGTTAAAATGTTTGCTCATGTAAAATTTAAAGATGATAATTTTTTCTGTACACATTTGCTTTATTTCAGAAGTAAAAGTCTCATTTTTTTATCCTTTCAAAGGCATCCATTTTCACAGGTCCAATGTTAATTTCTAACAGTAAATTTTTTTAAGGTTAAAGTTTAAAAAGCTTAATAAAACACAATAAACCTAGAAAGACTGAAAGTTAACTGTTAGGTTGCGGATTAAGATGAGCCCATTAGCGTCCCTTCTGGATTCTCCTGAGAATAAAAGTGGATGTGTGGAGCTACCTTCAGGTATGTGTAGAAACTGTAAATTAAGGTTAGGGTTTAATGCAAAGAGCTGCCTGCAAATCATTGCTTACTAACAGAAACCTTGTCAGTGTTTCTGGAACAGTCTTGATGTGCAGCTCCCCCCCACAAGAAAAATGGGCTGCTTTTTTTCCTGAACTCTGGATACTTTCTGGTGCTGGTTCATGAAGTTGATATAAATCTAGCTGTGGGATGACACTTCGTGAACTCCCTCGTCGTGTACACTTGTGCCATCTACCAAATCTCCCAGACAAGCCTGCCAATTTTCCAATTACCTGTGGCGCCATTCGTTATCAGGGGGCCAGTCAGTTCTTAAATGGGAAACAAGAGGGGAGGAAGGGCCAAACCATGCTAACTACCTCATAAAGCCAGAGATGTGCCTCCCATGCCTCCTCCTGCTCTGATTTAGTGAGTGTCCCTGGGGAAGGAGTGACGCTGGTCTGCCTGGCCTCGGAGGGCCGTCACAGGATTTCTCATGTGCTCTTTATCCTTGCCACTCCAACCCTCAACCACCTATCATTCCTGTCTGTGCCGGAGGGAAAGCAGGCGGGTGTCAGCACAGCAGTACTTCACTGGTGCTGGTATTATCCTGCTGCCCGTCTGCCTACACAGCCTCACCTCACCCCCCCCCCCCCCCCAGTGTGGAAGGGAAGAGGCACACTGCCCTAATCTTCATGTTTCTTTCAATTTCAGTAAAGTGCCAGGCTGACAGTAAAACCACATTTGAAAATTGCATTTTGACAGAGCCCACTGTTTGTTTATTTGTACTTGTGGTCAGGCTTTATATACCGGGCCTAGAGAAACCGTCTCTGTGCATATTCGGTGGTTCTGGAGAAGATGAGCAGTCACATTTGAGAGCATGTAATGTAAATTTGGTCACAAAACTAAAAGCATCATTGATCCATGCGTAAACAGTCCTATGATATGACTAGAAACACAGCCTATGTGAGGGTAGATGTTGCAAGATTTAGATTAAAAGCTTTTCCTTCGACTGCATGTAGTGAGCTGAAACTCGTCTTTTCACAAACCCGTGAAGAAAAAGAATTCCAGTTCGTTAGCTGTTAAATGCTCCATTATGTTCGCTTGTTGGTTTCTAACTATGCCCCCTGTTGTTTAGGATCGAGCAGGTACTGCACAGTGGGTTCAGCACAGAGTGCTCATCATGCCTTTTATGTTCCGTATGGCACTTAGAAATTTGTGCACTAAGTGAATAAACGCTCTATTTGCATTCCCTTCTTTATGCCTTGTGTGACAGACAGACAGCAGAATATGCAGTATATAGGAATCAGAGCCACTATACAGGATGAAACAACAAAGATCCTGGAGTACATGAGGAAGAAAGCCTCCAATGATGAACAGCTCAGTGAATGTCTCAGACAGGAGAAAATCAAAGTGGAAGAGGAGGAACAGGAGGACCCATCACAAAAGAATAAGCTCCTGCACAGCATGTACCACCGGCAGATTGAGGAGCTGGCTGATAACAACAAATCCTACCAGTGGCTAGAAAGGGCTGGACCGAAGGACAGCACAGAGGCACTAATCATGGCGGCACAAGAAGTATATGTATTGTATGTGTGTTGTGCATTAGGATCAAACTTTTTTTGGTAGAACATTAACTAAAAAAGTGACAATATGAGATTACAAACTTTTGATTCATGTGGAACTTTATTCATAATACGTTTGGAGTCTAAAAAAAGCAGCTCATCAGCACAAACACCTCATACCAACTCTCAGCACGGTGGTGGAGGGCTAATTGTCTGGGCTTGTTACAACACTTGAGCACTTTGCAGTCACTGAGTCAAACATGGACTCTGTATAAAGCCCATGCAGCATAAGTGATCGATGTTTATTCCTCTTGTTTTACAGCAAAATGTCTACATTTTTGCAAACTTTCAACGTTGGAAGCTTTCCCTGAGAATTAACAAGAATTTATGGGAATAAACAGGATCAAACCTGGAATTTAGAACACTCATAGTTTGTCCTTAACGGGGATTTAAAATACAGACGTAATAAAACAAACAAACAAAAAACTGTGAGCCTGGTACATTGCTCCTGGTTTCGGGAGGTCATCAGATTGGCTCTGTCAGGGTCAGCTATGGAGCACAGGGAAGACAATGACACTTGACTATTTAAATCAGTGGTGTCCAGTCCAGTACAAAATTTCTGGCAAGGTCTTGGATCCCTGGCTGCTCGCCTTCCTGTCAATTACTCTCCCTTGAAGGGAACACTTTCCTACCTCTGGGATAACTTGTCTCTCTTGTCAATGGAGGACTTTTTGGTGTGGGTCACCTTGACTACAGTCTGGGTGCGGCTACCCACTGAACACATCTCCATGTGCCCCTGACGGCCTCCATCCCAAAGCGCAAGGTCCCAGCATCCCGATCTGAGCTAACGAATGGAGGTTTGGTATGAGGGAGCAGGGACTCATGGTCTAGATTCAAACCTTAAAACTCAATCTACAGAGTAGTGCAATGGTCCTTTCTGGTCTTTGCCAGAGAACACTATCTGCACTACACACCATGAGTACTAAGGCTGTCAAATGCATGTAGCTGGACACAATACACAGCAAACTGCTGTCCATTATGGCAGAACAAAAAGTCTACACCAACGTTTTCTAGAGTCAGCGTGAGATCAATTATTCAACAGCTAAAACGTAGAATAAATTTGACAAGAACAGCATCAGATCTGAAACTAAATGTCTAAAAAAATGTATCAAGGTGTTCCGATCACCCAGCCTACATCTGTACCCAAATAAAACGCTTCGGGGGGCATTTTGCTGTGCATAAAGAATGCCCACAAAGCTCGATGAATTAATTTCTTCACAGCAATGCCAGAAGATGTTTGCTTCTAGTTACTGCGGCTAAATGGTCCCACAAGCTGATCCGTTATGTTGTGGACTGAGCTTTGCCCTCGCTGCTTGCGAAGTTTGGCTTAGTTTTTATTAAATCCTTAAAAACACAGTGCTTTATGTCATGTTTTGTCATGTTAATTTGACTCTATATTTTACCGAATTTGAAGGAAGAAGATTTCTTTCAACAAAAAAATGTTCTGGTACGTAAACGTGAATGAGGGCTTAGTGTTTCGGAATTAGAATACGGCTTTGTAAAAAAATGTAATTGTCTAAATGTCATTACTGATTGCATGACTTCACTTTTGTCTTATTGAAACATTTTGTTTTAAAGGCTGAATGCAAAAGGTTAAAAAAAAAATTCACTCCACTGCTATGTGCACTACAATTTAGCTTTAGGTGTATGCATTAGGAAGGCAAATATTGTATTATATGTACTTCATTATCTTATTCCTTTACTTGTAAAGAATTCTTTCATTTAACACCATGTAACAGCAACTTTCATAAAATGAAAGAAATGTGTGATGACTCACACTAATAAAAAAAGTCTACAAAAAAAATGGTGGTGTGGAATTTGGTTCCTTACAATTAGGTCTTTACAATCTTCTTCCTTATAATTTGCAGTCTTTTTAAAACAACCTGCGTAACCTTTGCAATCAGGCACACTGTCATCACATCAATGGTTGATAACATATCCAAGTTCTTGTTTAAAAAAAAAAAAAGACCCCCCCCCCATAATTACTGGTCTAAACATTGTTATTCTTTATGCACATGCTGCAGCTCCAGCCACTGATCCAGAGAAAGAGGCGACTGGAAGCTGCAACGTTCTACCTCCTCCTGTTCTGTGAACTGCAGCAGCTCAGCTACGGTGCGGAGTTTTGCATCAGTGGCCCCTACTTGAGAGATATGCTTTTTGGGAAGAGGAGTGAGAGACACTCCCTCCCTGAAGAGCCCGCAGCAGCTGATGGGCTCCTGCATTGTGGGATATCACCATCCCTCCGAGGAGATAAAGGAGCGAAGAGAGAAGAGGAGGAGGGAAGGGTTTTGGGAAGGGTTTTTTTTTTTCCCCTTTCCTTTTTTCGCTTTTTGCTTTGCATAGGCTGGCAGACCCTCCGGCGCTAACACATACATATATGATAATGAAATGCCACGTCTTTCATTGGAGGTAGACGCTTTAAAGGGCACGAGCAGAGCGCCGCTCCCGGTTCTGTGGCGCACACAGAGAAGATGGGGGGCTCACGCTGAGCTCTAGGTGGCAACAGAGACCAGTGCAGCTCAGCCTCACGCCACTGCTGCTTCCACGGCGTTAAAAAGCGCACACAAACTGAAACCCAACACCTACCACACAACCAGCAAATCAACCTCATGAACTTGGATTAAAATTCAACTGTAAAGGAATTATCATGTATAACACTGTATGTACTTCAGTAAGCCTTCCTGCCTTTATCACGTCTGTACAGTCCTCAAAAGAATTAGCAGTTAATTAGAGCGACTGACTTTCTTATCGTGTTTTCTGCTTTCATTGTGTTTATTTATGAGTGTCTTACACTGCAAAATGCATGCAGGCAGAAGTTCTACTGTACTCGCTAACCTTTAATGGATTATAGTTGGTAAAAAAAAAGTCTTCACCTGCGTCAGACAATTCCACTATGAGACGAGTTTATTACAATTTTAACCGAGCCTGTGTTTGACTATTTTGATTAGATAATTACTGCAACAACTTAAATAAAAAATCCAGTACAAACAAAAATACAAAAGAAATCATCTCTTTTGCTACTTAAATTTTTCTTAAATTTCTTAAAAAGGCAATTAAAATATTTTTTGGCCCTAAACCACTGTGGTTTAAAACACTGTTCTTTAAATATTTATCTAGTCATAAGTCAAAAAATAAAATAAATTTATGTTTGAAAAAAATAATTTTCAAATCTGGTGAACAAAAGGGCTTATTTGAGAGGTAGAACAGTGATGTGTAAAACAAACTATGTAATGGAGCAAATAACCCACAATCCTGTTTACTACGAGTGCTTACAGTAACTGTAGAAATCCTTCAAAAATGCATCACTGATAATAACTACCCTTATATTTTTTTAGGTAGTGAGTTAAACAGTTAGCTTTTGTATAAACAGGAAGTCTGCCAACTAGTTTAACCAACTACAATGACATAGTCGATAACCTTTAAGCTTCACATCAAATGAGTATTTAAGGAGTAATGTACATGCACTTTAAAGGGATATTTTGTCCATTATGTAGTGGTTTTTTTTGTAGGGGTTATGAACAAGTAATATCTTACCTAGATAGCTTTTTGAACAGCCTCAGTTTGGAGTTTTAACCAGACAGGACTGAAGAGCTAACGGCTAGTCTGAAGTTCAAATATACATGTCTCTGTGAGTGAATATCTATACATGAATGCGTATATTAATATTTTTTGTTTTTATTAGAAAGCACATCAGGCTGCTTTACGCATGAAGTACACTTTTTACTTTGTGTTTACTTATTTTACACTGTAAAATAAAGTTTGACTTTCGTGTAGTCAAACGTGGAGTTGGTTCATGCAGAAATGTAACGATAACTCTGTCAGATTTGACCCCAGACTCCATCAGAAGTGCTACAGCTTGCTGCCGCCGCAGCTATTTGCACTTACATACAACCAAAGAAATCTATGTTAATAACCATGTTCTAGCCGTTAGCTCGTCCGGCCTGCTGGATTTAAACCGTTTCTCCAAACTGAGATCATTCAAAAAGCTATCTGCAACAGGTAGGATAATAATTCTTCATAACATTTCTATAAAAGCCCACTTAAGAATGGTTGGGATATCTCCGTAATGTTTGGCACTGGCAAAAACGATGAGGCTGTGGATTTAGGTGTTAAAAAATGTTTTCAACTTTTCTGTTTCATATTAATGAACAGGAAAAAAGATGAATTCAGTGGCTTCACAAATTTATGTCAAATATTTAGAATAAACTGTAGAAGTCTACTATACATTTGGAGGTCAAAGGTGGTGCGTTCTCACAGTTGTCGAGCACATTGACAGACTTACTTAGCAATGCCCTTTTCAAAGTTTCACTCACTGACTGTACGTTGAGTTACTGTTTCATGCATTTAAAAATAACTTGAGTAAAGGAAAACTTGAGTTAAAATAGATATTCTGATATTCAGATAAAAAGGTCCTTTTCCTGCTGAGTGCTGCCCTTTAGGAGAACACACAGAGACACAAAACACACTTTTCCCTGACAGACATTACTCTGAAAGCCATGCTGGATTGACCCCCAAAAAAGAAAGATTTCATGTTCATCTGCAAGCAAATGAAGTTTCATCTTTTGCAGTGAAGCCTGTCTGGTATTTCTGCTTTTGCAGAGATTTTTTTTGGGGGGGAGAATCATAAAATCATTCCAAGTCTGTTGTTGGACTATTAATTGCTTCATTGTACTGTTTATGCACCATTTTTCAGGCATTTAAATATTTAACTGGGCACTTTATCTCCTTATTCTCTCCTCTGAAAACAATAAGGCATGAATAAAAATTTTAGCAAAGGCACATTCTTGAGCGTGCACGGCTTTATGTGTCAGCTTGTCTCAGTGAGAGCGGGCATCTTGTTGTCATTCAGGAGATGACACAATTGTTGTGGGTCATAAACAGCAGCTTCATTAGCCTGTTCAGGCATTGCGTTGCTCGCTACATTTAACCACCTCTGTCCCCAGCGCCTCGTCTGAACCTTTGCTCCTCAGCACCCACAAAGCAGCCACCAGAGAGAACAATTAAAGTTGATGACTGCTCATATTTGCAATTCCCATTTCATTTATTACAAAGGGCATTGTTTAATGCTCCCCCCCACCACCGCCACCGAGAAACAAATTCCCATTTTAGTGAGGCATGACTGATACTAAGATGAACTTACCAGGCAATGCCTAATTTAATCAGAGAAATCTGAGGTGAAATACAAAGGCAGGTATTCCTCTCATTGTCACATAACTACAGACACCTCAGGAAGGACGACACTGTTGGAAAGAGGAGGGCTATTCTGTCTGTCAGCCCTGAAACGGCAGAAAAACGGCCAGCAGATTTTTGTTTAATGTCTGAATGAAGCCATGAACACTAAATCTCAAACAGAACAATTATAGGACTAGAATTCCTTGAAGGAATGCATATCCTGCCTGCCACTTTTCAAGCCAGAGCTTTAATCTGAGGTCGTCTTATGATGAGAAGGGATGGACTCAGAGCCGTTTTGGACAAACCTTGTAAATTATGTTTTGTGCAATCTCAAGTGATATTGGGAAAACTTGCAGGATTTACAAGCACTCAGAGAATGTGTTGAGGTTGACTTAGCTCAATATCTGTAATACCGACAGAGCTACAGTCATCTTTTTGGCTAACACTGATTAACTGGGTGGCCATCTTAAATTAAGGTTAGTTGTAGTTGTAAATCCAATGATTCTTTTCTGAGTTTCATTAAAATCTGCCCTGTGCTTCACTGGATAATCGTGCAATACTTGTGGTATGTGTTGTTGATGATGCTCAGCTACTACCACACCAAACTTTAGCTTAATATCCATAAAACTGTCTGAGTTGTAGCCATTTCTGTAATTGCTAACGTTGCTTAACCGTGACGACCATCTTGAACCTGGTTTTCTTGCAAAACAATAAAATTGATGAGAAAAAAAGAAAGCTTCCAACTCAGTGGTGAACATGTGGACAAAACAATGCAAGTGACAAGACCTGACTCACAAAATGCACCACAAATTTGCCTCATATTTATATATATATTCGATATATTTGGTAACAGATTTCTAGATAATAAAAAATCTTTTTGAAGCACATAATCCTGGTTCAATAAATTCAGTTTTATGGGATACTGGTGTAGATTTTGGGTCATCCAGAACATGCTAATCCTAGCAAATTAAATGAAAGAAAACTGGACTTCTTTTAATTCTCAAAGACGTTCCTAAATGTTCCATTTCAAAATTATATCCTTATCTTATCTCTCAAATTTATTTATTTGCAGTTATTTTGGGGTAATTTTTAACACCTAAAGAAAAATGTTTACTGTTATCTTTGTGAGACATTTGTTCAGCATTAATATCGGTAGACCTCAAATATCTTAAAAATCTTAAAATGGACACGAACACCCATGGTACCTGTAAAGCTGAATGAATGAGAATGTATCTGTGGGTTCCTAGTCATTCAAAACACCAAGATATTTGTGGCTAAATGTTAAACTCAAGGTTTTATGTGCTAGTTTAATCAAAAGATGACATGATAATGACTTTGTGCATCTTTTATTATTAATCTGAAAAAATCCCCCATTTTCCATAGCACAGAGATAAGTACTCTAGTACATTAGATCATCTGCGTTGCATATATTCGTTCAGTTGTGGTGTGTAAAATACATAATTGACATACAGACTACACACATGACAGTGCAAGTGTATTGAAGTGGGTGCTGCTTGTATGAAGTACAAATAAAGCACAACCTAGATCTTAACCTCTGCGTTTGTTTTTAGGCAAATGTAATAAATTGGTACATTATTTTAGAAGCTTAATGCATGATTTAAAGAAGGCGTCCTTTTGAAAGTTTATGTTGGTTTGAGATCTGGGGTCATTTAGCAAACATTCAGAGCTACAGGCCCACTACACTGCTGTGCGGATGTATCGTTAGGATGTCAAATGTCAGAAAATGGTGAAAAATGTCAATTTCTGGCCCAGTTCTTTCAAATATAATTGCTTTGTTTTGTCTGGTCAGCAGTCTGGTTTTCTTTGAGGAGGCAAAAAAAAAGAAGCCATTAATCTTGACATATGGATAGAGTGATAAATGTAGCCATGCTAAAATGAATTAATAAAAAGGTGTGTTGCGAAACACAAGTCAAAATACTAATGCATAAAAGTAATGAAACAATGTTGTTGGGTCATACAAAAAGCTAAGCTAAAATTCATTATGAAAATTTACAAAGGGAAAGTGTATCCACCAGAGTGCCAATAAAAAAAATAGCTTGCTTTCTGCCCATGCAGCAGGAGTCGGGGAGTTGCAGAAATGTTATTCTAACGAAGGCTGGTACTGCTGTTTCTCAGTGTCGGCTCAACTGTTTATGGCCAGAAAATACTGAGGGGTCTGACAAGTGGCCTCATGTACGTTCTCCACTAAAAGGGTTATTAGAATAGAGCCAGGTCCAGAGAAATGGGCCACTCAGGCCACTGGGAATTCCAACAGCAATCACACACTCCAGTTTACTTCACAAATTGGCCCCTGAGAGGCACACGGCCGTCTGTAGCGCCTAGTTAAAGTGATGGAGGTGACTCCTAGCCATTGATTTTTCCCTTCATCTTCGGCATCCCACAAGGCCACCCCTGACCAAGCTCCTGTGCTCCCAGCAGGCTAGTTTAGTTGCCCCTGCTCCCCTTTAAATCACATTAAACTGTGGTTACACTTTGGCCATGTCTACAAGACAAGCATCATTGATGAGGTTATCATACTTTAAGCACCTCGTTCGCTTCAGTAAAAGCTTAAACTGTTAGTCTTATTGACTGCACTCTCCCCTAGGTGTGAAGATAAACTTGAACATGTACGAAAAAGTAGACGACAACAAATTCAAATTGGCAATTTATCTTCATTCCATAAATGCATCAAAGATACAAAATAAACCAATCAGACTGCTATAGAAAAATGCCTCAGTGAGAACACAAAAACAGGTCAAAGGTTAGATTTTTGCTCTAAGATAGATCCTCACAGGATGAGGAGTTGACAGAAAATTCTTTCCTTGTCCCTCTCTCTGAAGAACAGAGCAGCTGATGAGTAATGATGCCTATTTTTCTTTCAATTTACTCCATATAGTAAAGGCAGCAGACTGTGACACTTCATTAAACTAATTAGACTAATTTAATTACAGTCTTTCACAGGTCAGGCAGGAAGCGTCTGATTGATGGTGCAGCCTGTGAATGCAAAATTTCTCAGGAAAGGAAAAGCGGTCAGAACCTTACAGAAGTGATAAACACTTCAGCTGCTGTACTCGGAGTTCACAAACACCCTCTAGTCAAAATCTGCAAACATATAACTTCTTTAAAGACATAGATGGCTGAAAGCTCTAGGGTCATAGCCGAACTTCAAATACAAATCATTTGCTTGAGTAGGAGTGGGCCGATGGCTGTGGTGGAAGTCGAGCAAATGAAACTTTTATGGACATTCATTTCAACAGTTGCAAACCTTTTGATGACAACAAGTCTGAGAGCAGCTTAAGTAGTGCATCCCACACAAGTTCACAGTTGAGCACTTTAAACACTGCCTGAGCAACTTTAAGAGCTTTTGGCATTTCAAACCTTTTATCAAAATCTTCTGGTCTGATTCCCCACGAAGCCCAGCATGTCAAGCAAGGCTGCAAGGGTGTAAATAAAGCCTTAAACAAGCACCCCTTGGCACAGCAACAAGCCTGAATTAAAGGCCATCCGTATATTACGACAAGACTGTCACTTTATTGCTGAAATCAATTTAGCAAGGGCCTGGAGCAGGAGGGATGTGGCCTTGGTCAGAGTGAGGTTTATCTAAGCCGAGCAGGCTGAGAGAAACACAGCGCCTATAATGAACTCAAGGGTGTCCAATAAAGCCTTTTATTTCCCCTTTGCACAACAGAAACATGTGTGCATGGCACCAACGTTCAGCTTCGCTTTTTTAATTTTTTTTTTCTGCGACACCACAAACCAGCAGCTCTTCTGTAATTACACCTGCTCCGCAGATACCTCAACAATCCAAGCAAATCAAAAAGACAAATCATCATCAAAAAGCTATTCTCTTATTAAACAGATCCTCCTCGACCGAAATCCATTTTCTGTGACCTTTAGCAGAAGAAAATAAGAGAATCATCCACAGGAACAAAAAAAGAACTGTCAAGTTTTTTTTTTTTTTTTCTTTTCCCATTTCACAAATAAACAGAGACTCGAAGACAAGGTCCAACAACTTTTATCAAAATATACTTGGGATGCACTGGAGTGTGTAACTAGTCTGGTTGCAACCCTGGAATCACAAACAAAACCTCTTATTTGATTAATGATGGAAAATGATCTAGTGTTTATGTCAGTTCAGAATAAGTCAACCGAAGAGCTTTGCCGAGGCAACCGTCTACAAAAATGTTCCAGCAAATGACACATAAGGCAGACCCAGTGCACAAAATATTATAAACTGATTCAGATGTAAAACCCTCTAAACTGTATAAAGTTGTTCTATCATTGTCAACAATGGAAAGAATCTGCTAAGAGCCCAGCCTTATATGAAAAAGTGCCACTGTCCAGATGTCCAGTTTTCACTGACAATTACACTCAGGTAACAAGGTTTCCAAACAATACCCTTGTTTGTTTTATGAATTTTTAACCATCTTGTCCTAAACTTCACCATTTGTAAAAAGCCAAAAAGCATCTTTGGTTGTGATTCTGCTGGTTTCCTGTTAAAAGGGAGTCGTTCCTCTCCACTGTCGCCCACCACGCCGTGTTTGCTCCATATGGAAGAATGAATTGAAGAGAAGATTTTTTTGTTGGTTTGCTTTGATAAACAATAATTGAATGAGTGTAAATTTATAATGTATGGAATCTGATTGCACTGTAATAGAAGTTTATTGAATTGGACTGTATGGTATTGGATTTTAATTTAAATCCTACTGTTTTGCACTGAACTGGACTGAATGCATTAAAAATATATATATTTAAGATGACTTTTGTCGTAAATTGGCACTATATAATTCCACGAAACTGAAATTAATTAAATGTCAAGCCCTTTATGATGTATTTTTTTAAATCTCAAAACACTTGTGACTGACAGTAAAGCTGAAAAGTGTCAAGTTTTTGAGAATTTCAGGCAGGATGGAGATAAAACTTGTTCGGCATGACAGGTTATGAAGCACATTCGCTTTTCATATATTCCGAAGTTAGGGTCTGTTATAATTTTGAACCCCAGATGTAGACATGCAAGATTTTTGAACCCCAGAAAGCGGGAAACTATTTTTTTTTTACCTTTACGTTTATGCTAAACTGCTCAGTTGTAGACCAACACAGTTATTACCATTCTAATAAGAGTGTGTTTGAAAGGCAAACATATAATAACTATGGCACAAGTGCTTCACATTCAAAATGTCCAGTCTTTCTGGAAGGTCCAGGTGCTGTCATTGTCACTCTTTTTAGAAAAACTAAACATAAGGGAATGGAAAATTTGCTAGCCCTGGTAATGAGTACAACAGCAAAAAGCCAATCTGGTTGTGTTTGTTTATCCCAAGTGACATAATAAACAGGTAATAGCCTTTTACAGGTAAGACATAAAATCCCTTACTAGTGACATGATGTAAGTGTATTGTCTAAAACCTGTACTTGAAATTACTTTGTTAAATATAGTGCAGGAATGAAGCCATGTTTGTGCTCTTTTTTCAGCATATACAGTAATTTACAGAAAAGCTTTTAAGCATTTCTGATATTATAAGCCAACTTCAGGTAAAAAGTTAATCGGTGATGTTATTAAAAATATAAAACTAGCATTTCTTAAATGAATGCATGGTGTCCACCTTCTGTCATGAGACCGTTTTAAATAAAGATCCAGCACATAGTTTTAGGCATGGCTCTCAGCTACTAACACCAAATTTTTGCTCAGTATCTGTAAAAATGACTGAGTTGCAGCTATTTTTTGTGTTTGCTAAACAAAAAGTGTTTATTGTGCAGTTCTGGCTACCACAGCTGTCAGTACTTTACTGTAAATTCCACCTTTTCTTAAGCAGTATATCTCTTTTTGGGAATCTACAATGCTGGTACCTTATTTTTAGAATAATTTATTGACTTGATAATTTTCTAAAATGATAAATGTTTATGCACAATTATAAATGGCTCACAAACCAAGCCTGATCTATCTTGTTCATTTGGTACAAATACATGTCCTTCTTCTATAAAACTTATATTATATTGCCTTAAAACTGTCACTTCAGACAGCAGTACAAAAAGTTGTGTATATTTTATAAGCTGAGGTTTTCTGAATGAACTACTGACAATTCCTTCTTGGCTGGTTTCTCTGGTTGTACTCAGAGCTTTCACTTCATGACTTTGATGCTTAGCAGCAAATTCTGAAGTGTTTCCTTTTCTGTCTCAGTACATGCATACATTAAGTTAAACTGTATGCTGCTCCACTGTGTTAATTTTGGTCCTAATTAAACAGAGGCAATTATGAAATCCCAAAGATATCTTCCATTTCTGATTCTGATTATAAGGCACTTGTCTCATAATTGCAATGCCTTGCATAAGATCGCCCAGAATAGACTACGGGCAGGAGTTTGGAAATACTGTGGAAAAATGTATGATTATTTAACTGAAGGCGTTAATATTAGTTTACTGCTTACTAGTTTTCAATGACAACAGATTTTATTTTGTCTATACTGCAATTTGCATTAGTGTGATGAAGGGTATGAGTGAGCCAAAATGGATATTTCTGTTTATGCATTGATCTAAAACAAGTTCAAAGTCAATAACTTTGTCATTCCATTTGGGCTCCTCAGGGCAAATTTGAACAAAATTTAGTTGCATTTCTTCGCAGTCGCATTAAAACAATATAATATAAAATTTAAATGGTAATGTAAGAATTATAAGGACGTCATTTTTTATGCTTTTTGTCAGTTTAGACTTTAATGTTTTGTAATATTGTAACAAAGCAATGTTAACAACACTTCAGCCTTAAAAAGTGAATTGATGATACATTTGGGTCTGAAAGCATTCAACCCCATTGGTAATCAAACTCTTTTGTTGCATTACAACTTGAAATGTAAATGAATGTTTAACGTTATGGGTCAGTGATTAGAGCAGTTGTCCTTCAATGAGAGAGTTGGAGGTTCAATTCCTGGCAGCAGTCATATGTCGGAGTGTCCCTGGGCAAGACACTGAACCCCTCGCTGCCTCCGATGTGTCCCATTGGTGTATAAATGAAGTTTAAAGCACTGATTAGTCTCTATAGATCAACTTTGTAGAGCTGTAGTAGAGTGCTGTACGGATGTGTGTAGATGGGGAAATGAGGGCACAGATTGTGTTGTAAAGTACATTGAATGGACTGGTTGCCTAAAAAGGAACTATATAAGTACAGTACATTTACCATTTCCATTTACTTTATTAATAATAGCAGATCTATGAGAATACTCTGGACTATTGATATTAAATGAGGTGAAAAACTTGAACTTGAAATTTCTTCCCCAAATATAGGGAAGAAGTTGCTGTGGTCAGATGAGACTAAAACTAAACTTTCTGGCCATCAAGGACAAAACCTAACACCTGTCCTCATGCTGAGAACAGAGAAGCATGGCGGTGGTGGCATCATGTTGAGCTGATGTTTTTTTTTTCCTTTGGCAGGGATTGGGAAACTGGTCACTAGGACGGAGGTCCATTTTCCAGCAGGACGATGACTCTAAACACTCTGCTGAAGCAACACTCCACTGGTTGAAGGAGAACCAGGTAAAGGTCCTGGTATGGCCCATTTTCCTCATTTAAATTCACTACGCATTTATGTAGATTTTGAATGCATAATCAAATTTAAAATCAATTTGAAATCCAGGTTGTGACAATACAAAATTGAAAGATTACCAAAAGGGTTGAATACTTTTGCGACCCACTCTGCCATCAGTAGAAATGTAATGTTTGAAACTCTCTACATGGATGAATAAGGATACTGTATTACATTGTGCTGCATTATATGATACACAGACAAGACTTCAACTAAAAACTAGTCCTTCCTGCTTACTTTTTCCTTTTAGATGTCATTCATCTGTTTCTAAGATAACAGTAATGGCTGCAGGGAGCTCTGACATATTACTTCCTGTACTCGTCTTTGTAGAAGACTGTCAGCCATAGGTTGACCACCTCCTATCTCTGCCGGCAGATAAATCTCGAGCGCACAGATCAGGTAATATTCTGCACTTAATGCTGGCATTTAAGAAACATTCCTCCACCACAGGCAAAAACGGTGCATGGCTTGGCATTTAGAAGCGGATAATAAAACTTTCCTTAAATATAGCTCTCATCTCAGAGTGCTTTTTAGATGCCCTTAGTGAAGTCAATTATCTCCCCACACTTGCTATTACTGAGACACTCTGAGCACCTCGCACCTTAAAAGGTCTGTGAATCATGCTTTCTCAAAAATGTCACATTCTTAACTGCCTCTCAAAATGTAGACCCTGCGATGTCAGTGGCGGCGTACACGTGTTGGCTTCTTTTATCCATTTGTTACTTAAACATGCCTCTTCAATGTGCTAGATGAAGTCAAAGCAAATACTATTCCTTTTAACTGGAAAACAACTTCTTACAAATACTAAAGATCTACTTTGCAATGTAGAAATGCTCAACAATAATCAATGCTTTGAAAATAAATGTACTTTTTAGTAAGGTTGTATTGCTTGCTAAGAGCATAGATTAAAAAAAAAGACTCCAATATCTCTATTCCTTCAACACGTAATGTTATTCTCCCATCATCAGTGAAATGTTGCTTTGCTCTGGGGCAAAGAGACCGGTAGCTGGAGTTTCACCCTTTTGATGTAAAGTAAATGAGTGAAAAGAACAGAGAGGGAAGCTGAATCATAGGATGCTTCAATGAGAATGAGAAACAACAATCAGAGAAGATGGACAAGAAAAATAGCAAAATATGCTCAGATTGTCATGTCATGCATTGCCTGCTGCTCTCTAAACAGCAAAAGTAACATGATGGGCTGCAAATGTAAAACCATATTAGTCTTTAGGGGGTCACAGTGGTTTTATTTTTCATGCCCAACACCGCAACTGAAAGAAATGTAAAGCTTGAAATGGAGCTTGAGCTTGTTTTCTGGAGATGAAATTTGCAAAGGTTGGAGTTTAGAATAAATATCTTGAAACGTAAAGATAAATATATCTGTGATGGACTGTCGACTTGTTCAGGGCGTAACCCCGCCCCTCGTCCAATGGCCGATGAAGACTACCCATGACCCTGCATGGGAAAGCAGGTGAAGAAAATGGACGGATATTCAAATGTAAAGATATCCTCTTTATGTTTTTAAGTTTTAAAATAAATGTTAAGTTTAATATTTTTTGAGTATTTGTGAAAATTTGATGCAATGATAAAAGAAGCCATTTAGAAACTTACAGCTAGCACTGACATCCATCTTGAGCAATCCAACTGCATTGGGATAGTGCTGAATACAGCTGTGAACTGCCAGACCACCTGTGGAGGTGGTCTGGATGGTTTTTATCCGCATACGTTTGGTAGTCTGAATCATAGCCAAGTCTGAATTTACTAGACGCCAAACAGGAAGCTGGAAGTTGAATCCAGAGCTGTTACAGTGTCCCCACAGGATGGTAGCACATGTTTTAAAGTCTTGCCTCTTCATGTAAACAAATTGGACTTTGCACTTGGTAAAATAAACAAAAACACCTCAGATTTTTTTTTCAGGCATTAACTGGTATTAATTCATGTAGTTCTTACTTTGCAACTATATGGTCAAATAATAACTTCTCTAATATGTTTAGCTCTAATTAGATAAGGTCATGTAACACCATGATGATAGGGAGTAAAGAAGGTCTTAAAGCCTTAAATCGTCATGTTAGGCCCCGTTCACACAGCAGGCATAATACTTGTCTGTGATCTGAATGCAATCTGTCCGGAGCCCAGCTGTAGGACCACCTACTGAACTGACGTGACCCCTTTTAGACACCAGTTTTATTATTGGTTTTTAGATAAACTTTGTTTGAAAACTAAAGAAAGTGAAAAGCCTCAAATTACAGCAAAAGCCCTCCACCCTTAACTCATATTCATTTTATAATTGCATCCTAATATGGTTTAGTAAACAACTATCTCAGTCAAAAAATTGTGTCCATGTTTCTGGATCATACTATAATAAATACATCATTGCTCATCAAAAGAAAAAAAAAACTTGGAACAGTACATTTAAAAATAAAACTGAATTTGATAGATTGTTAGTCAGGGTCCACTTAACATCTAATGAGAGCTATAACCTTTAAGTTTTCCTCATAATTGAAAGTTTCATTTTAGTGACTCAGCATTTTGAACAAGCCTTTTTTATAATTGACTTCCTCTGCACCCGCATCAATCTGCCTTCAATTTCCACATAGATGGGGATTATCAAAGAAGAATACTGGCTTCTAAAAGGAAGTAAATTGGGTTAAGGTTTTCAATTAAACACAAAAGCAACTAAATGCTACTTTTTACTGCAATGTAATCTAATAAAATTAAGAAGATGAAAAAATTAAAAAGAAACAGAAAAAGAAGGAAAGGAAAGCAATGCTTGTTCTGGAATTATTTTGAGTATAAAAAAAATCACACTATTTTATCTAGACTTGAGCACATTATAGGTCTTAAAGGCTCAGTTTTATCATAGTTTAGACTGTATTTGTCAGAGAGGTCTTTTTCTGTATCTATAGGGAAATACTCCTCTTTCTCTGCACTTATTTGTTGTGGTGTACCTCAAGGGGTCCAATTCTGTTTTCTTTACATACAGTATGCTGCCTTTGGGATCAATATTCAGAAAGTATAACATTTCCTTTCACTGTTATGCTGATGACTTTCAAATATATTTCCCTTTTAAATTGAATGTGTCCTGCCAAACTGCAGCCGCTGTTTAATGGCCTACAAGATGTCAAACACTGGTTAACTCAAAAATATTTCATCGTGAATGAAAACAAGACTGAAATTATTGTATTCGGAGATCGTACTCCTCTCAGCGAGTTAACTGACATCAATAGCCCTCTTGCTTCTCATTATTCCTTTGCTGTCAGAAATCTTGGGAATATTGTCAGACAGTTTTGAAATTTGAACAGCAAGCGTCCACAGTTGTTTTATCAGTTTTTATCAGTTACGTCAGATTGCCAAAGTAAAATGTACAAATCAATCTATGTCCTGTATTAGTTTACACCAAAACAGTTTTTTAATTTAGTTCAAATGACAAGATGACCAAGTAGGGTTGGAAAGGTACATGTAATTGTACCTTGATGGTTTGGTACAGACATTTGGGATGGTACATGAATTACATGAACGCGCCAGTCACAGGTGATCCTTTCTCCCATCTAAAAGTGGGCACACGTTCGATTTAACAGCATTTTGCTAACAGGCCCTGACATAAAATCAAAGAAAAATACTATCTAAATATGAAATCAAACAAAGTGTAATTGGCTCAGAAGTAGTCAAATCACCTGTGTGGAAAAACTGAGGTGCCACTGATTGTGGTCAGGTGCAGCAGGGAGAGACAAAAGATGCAGGTATGGCATGCAGTTTTAACATGTAATCAGCACTTTGTAATGAAGCCTCTGTGGCAAGCCATTTGTATATTTATTCAAGAACCCTGATACCAAGCGTAATTTTTTCACAATATGTTTTAAATGTTTCACATTTTATATTTTCACATTGTGACTTATTTTATAGTCAAGCTATCAGCTGAAAAATCCTATCTTGCTGTTCATGACCTGCTACCTTAGACCCTCCCCACTAACAAGGGTGTTTGTTTTTCTGTCTCTGCTTCTGGGATAGCTATTATCTCTTTAAAAATAAACAAGAAAAAAAGAAAATTACTAGCTTTTGGTATTTATTTCTCTTTTCTGTTGGACCATACCGAAGTCTTACCCTCCTAACGAACATTGAATTCGGAGTATCGTTAGACCCCTATAACCAACTTTGTTGGATACTAAAAAGCAAGATGAATTTGAGGGTATAAAAACAAAAAACCTAAAACTTTTTTTCTTGTTCTCCTCCCCTACACATAAGAAGCAGTGCCAAAGTTAAAATCACTTTAGCTTATACACCTGGTGTTTGTGGGTGTGTCGACTGTTTATAATGAGTCAATCACTCTGCGAGCTAACTTTGTTATTTTCTTTTTTATTTATATGATTAGTTTTGCCACTCTCCCTCGGAATGCCGACAGCTGTCTCGCGGCTCTCTTCTCAGTCTCAGATAAACGCTCGGACGCCGCGGCTGAAAGAGCTTGAAATCTCCGAGGGTTATAAACATGCACTGCTGAAGCTCGCTTTTCTCCTCCTCCTTGTCGATAAATGCAATGCCAGGGCTATTCTTTGACGGCCACATAGACGCGCACAGCTGTGGCTGGAAAAATAAGCTAATTCCTTTTCGATCTCCCGGCAACCAGCGCCGAACTTGGGAACTGAGTGTGTGCCCATCTCTCCTACTCTGGGTTTTACTCCTGCGGCATCCACACTCATACTGCTTCCTATGTGCAGGAGCCTTTAAACAGAGTATAGCAAGAAGGTTAAATGGGAAATTAAACCCTGTTTAACAAAAAAAACCCAAAAGAAACAATAGTCCAATAAATCATACTTGCACTTCCACTTTTTTAAAAGCCACAGATGTTTAAATCAAAATTCCTTGAAGGAGCTTTAATTTGAAGGAGCCCATACTGTCTGCCACCTTGCATGTATAATTTTAAATAAAGATCTCAAGCAATCTCTTGGCTCTCACAGTATGCGTTGGGAGGAAGTCTTGGCGTCTACGAAATTCTCGCACAATGCCTGTAAAATTGAGTAACAGCCACCTTTGTGTTTGCTAAGATCGAGTCAAAAATCGAGTTGACTTTAAAGGTTAGCCACTTGTAGATGTACATTTTCATTGGAATTCATCTACTGGTTCATGAGATATTTTTCTACCAAGACAGAAAGATGCACACAAACACACACAGTACACGATTGCTCGCCTTTCATAGCAGCGGGGAATAAAGATAGAATGCTTTTATATAAACATAACGTGTCCATCAATAATAAAGATGTGTTCTGATTTCCTGCGCGTGCAGACTGTTTACACACTCACCTTGGATGAGGATGTGTCACACTCCTGGCAGATCCAGCCATATCCTGTCTGCTTGGGAGATTTCTTCAGTGGGGGGTCCAGGCACCCGAAGTGATAGCAGAGCTGGCACTCATCACACCTGAGGCAGGGACAGGAATAGCACCTGTTATGTGCCACATAAATAAAGCCACAGCCTTCCTTCATTCAGAAGACCAGCTCAGGAGTGAAGATGGATGATGATAGGGCCACGGGTTGTCAGGAATGAGGATTTGTTCATGTTCTTCAAACCCTCTTTCATCACTTCAGTCCCTTGACTTTACACAGTCATCCTCTGTGGTCAGCTATGGTTTTGTAAGTGTCCTGATACATACAGATTTTGTTACACTTAGGTTGACTAAAACTCAACAAAACATGAAAGCTCAAGTGGAAGCAATAAGGGTAAGACAAAATGCAATTAAAAAGTTACCATAAAACTAAAAAAAACCTAAGTTAGGGTGATTCAAAATACAAAAGATGCCATAAAACACGTTCAGGGAAAATGCTGATTTATTATTGCCTGCCAACAAAGGAGAAGGTGGACAACAATGTTTTTGCCTGTGTCTGTTACCAAAATCCTTTTTTTCATGAATTAATGAAACTCACAGAAACTATTCATTGGATATACGTACATCAACAACTGATTACCTTTTGGAGTCAACTTGATTCAATCTGATCGGACCTTTAAAAACAATAAAATGGCTATAACTCCGTCAATTTTACAGATATTGACATAAAAGAAACTGGTGTGGTAGTAGTTGAGACTGATTCCCAATGCAAAGCACTAACAGACTGAACAACATCTTTGTTTAAAATTGTGTCAGTAACTATTTGGAGTCAACTCTATCTATTACTAAAATTTAATTTCATGAACTTCTGGGAAGAATTTAAAGAAACTTCCAGGAATTAATCACCGGGACCCACAACTGATTAAAATTTGGAACCAACCAAATTAAGGGCCGCCACTGCAGCTAATCAATACCAGCACACACAAAACTGACTATAAATCAATCAGTTTTACTGATAATGAGCTAAAATTTGCTGTAGTTGTAGCTGAGAGTCATTCATAGCAATTACTCTAAGTGTTTAAACTTTAACGTTAACTGCTGGAGTCAATAATGTTTGTTAATAAAATTTGTTACTAACAACCAATAGATGGACTTTAATGAAACTTTTAGAAAGTAAATATTGGATATTAATTTACAACTGATTAACATTTGGAGTTAATCCAGTTCAGTTTGGCCTCTGGAGCTAAATGACATTACCCAACACAAAAATGGCTATATTGTAACACAGCCACATTTTTTTAGCTACTGAGCTAAAATGTGATGTGGTAGAAGCTGATAATCACTCATAACACACAACTCAGAACTCATAACTCTCAGCGACACGTCTTCCAGTATTTTCAAGGTTTGACATTTCTCAACTTAAGGTAATTTAACCTTAAACGCTAGCATATAAGGCAGCGGTGATATGCATTCCTTCATGCAGTGCTAATCCTTAATTTCAAAACTGTATTATTACCCAGTTTATGTTGTGTTTTTATGTTATAAAACACTATTAGTTACAAAAGGCAGACCTTTGTGTATTAGCAGTGTTTGAGGCAATGTGATGCAGTGTGTTGTTGTTTTGTACATGTGACTTCAGATCTGTGGTTTTGTTGCACAGGCTGTAAAATATAGTAACTGTCATTTATTTCTGGTTGTAAATACTGTAGAGGAACAAAGACATTATCAGGATATTAAGAATAATCTTCTTTAAACCAGTAATTCATATAGCTCAAGGTTGTTTTGACTGTCTGGGTCAACAAAGTAAGCCTGTACTGTATTGCTCTTCAGAAAATAAAATAAAATTAGGCTTTTGAATAAGAGGTTGATACTTTATATACCATTACTGTAATCTGCTTGCATTATGAAATGTCTGAGGTGCACACACTCTCGTATTTTTGTATTTTATTCAAAGAGCCTCTTTTTTACACAACCTTCATATTTGATTTTATCTGTTTTTATTGGTCAAACTCTCTGTTTGGCTTAAAAACTCTTTCTAAAGTAGACCATTTCTTCCTACCATTGTTGTGGTTTATGTTTTTTTTTTGGTCCTAAAATCTCCCACAATGCCCTTCTGTCCTCAGTAATGAAGATGAATAGAGTTCGTGGTTGACCTCCATGACTCTCCTGTTATCAGATTTTCAATAGAGAACGTGAATCTCCTTCATTGATTAGGACGTAATTGGTTCTAATTGGGAAATGTGTGTTTACTAGTCAGAGGGAGCTTATGGAGAGGTGGTCAGCCTAGTAAATGATTAAAAGAAAAGCCAGACTTTCTGCAATATATTTACAGTTCAATGTTATCGTGTCAAACAGACACATGATACCTGAAGACAGTACTTTAAAACATTTTATAAACTATTTTAACTTATAACACAGTTCAGTTGATGAAAAGTGGAAGACTTCTTGCACATAATAGTTAGAATGTTAACCTAAACTACAAAAGTAAATAAAACATATTTAGCTGTAAAAAACACAAACTAAAAAAACTACATATATCACAAATCAGTATTTTAGAGACGTATTTAAAGCATTTAAGGAAGCTTCTGATTGTTTCTTCTCACCTGTGCCCCATAAATATAGGGAAATTAATTTTAAAAATGATGATTTTCGTTTTATTAAGACTGCATGGATATGTTCTTCTACAACACTGAGGACAAAATATAATAAAATCAGAGTAGATTGGGTGTGATTTATGGTAACTATTCTTTAGGAAGCAACTATTATTTGTAAGTAATGAAGCCAGATTTGTGCTGAGTGTGTATTCTTGAGGGAATTAGGCTGATTGATGAATCGAATGTGATGGCACTGCAAAAATCTTCAAAGCAACACATGTTAAAAAATGTTAACTTTAAACAGGAATTCCCCAGAACATCATCAGTGTGAATTTATGATTGGTAGTAAGAACAGGCAAACATTAACCCACAATGAATGTTTCACATTTCATTTTGTTTTAATGTCTTTGAAAAGACTATTAAAAATAAGCTGTCCAAACAAATGAACATTTAATGAAAAAAATAACAAACAAAAAAGTACCCGTACTTTTAAAATATGAAAAGAAGCCATCTCCAACAAGTCTCTTTGTACTCAACTGTCTCATTTTGTAGCCCCTTTAGCCCCACTTCGTATCCACCTTAGCAACCGCCCCAACGTTGATGATTTCAATTACTGAAGTACACTTTTGAAATTAAGCTTCTAAAATAATATGACATTTTATCATGTTTGCCTAAAAACACAGGAAGACTATGTTGTGCTTTTTCTGTATTTCATACAAGCAGCATCTTCTTCAATACACCTGAACTGTCAAGAGGAGTCAGTGCCTGGGACATGCAGATTTGCAAATGAGAGCTGCAATTGTCAGTCTGGGGGTTTTTATTGTTGGAAATTGAAGTAGGACCTCGTTTACAGGTCCTGCCATGTTGTATTTTTGGAACCAGTGTCTGTGCCCTAAGGATGTGTGAGGCTTTACTGCAAGGTTAGGGTAAGGTGAGGAAGGGGGCCAGGTCATTTGCTAGATAGTTATGCAGTCTGCAAATTGAATGCAAGACCTTATTCTGCGTAAATGTTTTATTTTTTCCTTGTATCTGCAAAAGTCTACTTAGTTCATTTTTAATATTGTCAGCACTCATCATTAGCACCTACAAAGTCTCCAAGCTCATTAGTGATTCAGCTGGGGACATCAGTGTGGCCCAGCAAGACTTGCTGTTATTTCATATCTTTTTAAAAACCTCTGTGAAATATTTCGCTACATATTTTTTTGTCAAATCTTGACACTTCAACTTGTGTTTCCTACACAGTCTAAATAGACCAAACTAGAAACTGTAATAGGGTGAGAGAACTTTCTTGTCTGCAAATTTGTGAACATAGTGTTTACATCTAGAGATGAGCATTGGGAAGGTACAGTTCACAACATTGTTGGTGCAGTTTCTTATCTCTGAATACAAAGAAACTATATGCAAGTTATTTTATTCTGTTTGCCTAATCAGCAGTTTTGTTTGCTATCTTTGTCTGTGTATGACTATTTAAAAAATCCACAATGTCATCTTTTGACTAGGTAGAATTTAGCAACATAAATGTCCGCCTAAGTACTAGAATTACACGAAAAGTCTGTGGTAACTTTGTTTTGACTAGAATTAGCAAATCTCTAGTAAGCATTATAATATGGAATGCTGCCCTCTGGCAAGAGGCTAAAAATACCTGTGAAATAGATGCGATAATACAGTGTAGTAGTTACAAATTACGCACGGCAGATTTAGTAAAACCAGAGTAAAAATTTAATTGGCATGGATAATTGGCATCTTATGAGTTGTAAGAGCATAACCTAACAGCTGCTGCACATTAGCACAAATTTGCCATGGCAGGTGCATCTCTTCCTCGCCTCTTCTCTCACACACATATACAGATGATGTGTGTGATGGGCTGAGCAGGCATATCTGCCCAGGAAACGATGGGAATTTAAAGTGCCCTCTAGCCAACTAGTGAATAGAAGACAAATGACCAAAGTGTGTGTGCTCCACTAATGAGCCCACTCCCATTGTTGTGCACAAACTGCCAATTGATTTTATATGAATCTCCAACTAAGGCAAAAAGGAAAGACCAAAGTCTTCTGTTTCACAGCTGGAGACCCTTGAATACCTTCCAAATTCACAGGAGGGCTCTTTTCATTTAGCAAGACTGCGACGACTACACACATGCTTTCCTAATGACTTTAGCTCCGTTTCTGCTGTGTATCATGGGGAAGATCTTTACACTAAAGCACTGCTTTCTGAAGCAGACACAGGGTTTCAATGTGTATTAGTGGAGCGGTGTGGTTTTTAGGATGGCCTAATTTCAAGCAAAACTGCACTTCATTCTCAAACAGATCCACACATTGACCAAAGATCAACAAAAGCATTTAAGCGTTCAGCATTCCGACAAATTAGTTCTTTTAAATAAAAGAATAATTGGAGAAGTACAGTACATTTACAGAACCCCTGTGGACGGATGTATCAATGAAAGTATTTATCTTTGGAAGATGCTGGCATGTCACTAATTAGATTGTTCGGCAGGAAGAAGGAAGCCAACTTTCATATGAACATGATACCCACCTCTCAATACCACATAATAAATGAGAACATGCAACTCTGTCACTTAAATATAATTACAAAATGTTCTTCCTTTGCCAAATAATACCCAACCAGTGGAAATGAATAGATGAGCGTATTCTCAGAGCAGTTCTGAACCTAAATATACAGGAAAGACTGCCTTAAAAGTAAAGGTAGTATCTCACTGGGCTGTGAGTGTTGATAACTACTGTAGTTGGCGAATGGCATTCACCAGGGAGTCTCCAAAATGTCTCAAAATGTTCACAGGGTTTCTCAGTTGCGTGAGTCACAGAGACTCACAGCCTTGTTGTTAGAATTTTCAAAATGTTAAAAAAAAAAAAAACTGCATAAACTTTCTCTTAAAATAGTCAGCATTGTTGTTGGCATCTCTAAGCCATCTCCAACCTTTCCCAATTTACTTTTTGTGAATTTTAGAACACCACAATTGTATTTTGACATCTGCACAGGGATTTTCCTATGACAGTAAACATCCAAGGCTACAGCGCCAAATGTCAAGGTGTAAAAGTCACACTAGTGATAAATAGGAACGTTTGATAAACTTGTCCAAATCTGCCTATCTTTATTTCAAAAGTGTACTGCAGTAGATTAAATTGTAAATGTGGGGGCGGCTGCCAAGGTGTGTGCAAAGCGGGTATAATATGGGGGAAGGTAGGCTATCCGTAAACACAAAAATAGGCCAGTGTTTTCAAAAACTGGCCACTCAAAACATGGCTACATGTTCAATGGTTGGAGACACTCAGAATTCAGTGAGACTGCAATAAAATATTTGCCCATTTTCTCACAATCCTGAGTCACCAACTAGTTAACAGTTGCAGCTCAGTGAAATACTACCTTAGGCAGCATCACTGAAAAATGCTGTTGCCCATCAAGGTGACATACTGTAAGTGTTGAAGAAGCTGGCTTTGATATTTTAAAAACTCCTGTCGCTCTAGGTGATGACATCAACCATGTATTAAAAGAAAAGAAAGTTTGCCTGTGAAGATGTTTTCATTGGTAAAATATGTGGTTTGTTAATCCTTTCTCCAATTTCTGATGTGAAGATAATGAATGAAAATATTTTGGTAAGCCACATTTAACATTCATTACTTTCCATGTACAATGTGTGTGTGTATATATATATATATATATATATATATATATATATATATATATATATATATATATTTATTACATTACAATATATGACACTGTTACTGTCATTAACTTGATGTTTCTCTTCTTTTCACAGCATGTACTCTTGGCTTGGTGCCTTTGTGTCCTTTTCCTGTTTTCTCACCATCAAAGCAATGGAGGCAAATAGCCTTATTTTCTGAGCCTGCTTTTGTTGAAAGTTTCTCACTGTTAAAAAGTGAGGTAAAACTAATGCAGAACTTCTGTTTGTCACAACCCTTTGTTTGAATAAGTATTTGACAAGACCACAAATTTCACTGGATTTATGAAGAGTTTGACCAGTTGGTGGCACTACAAGAAAAATCTGAAGACTCTAAATGCATGATTAGACATGTATAAAAATAAGAAATCTATATCCAGTAAGACAGTGGATATAACCACTCGAAGATATTTTTGGATCATGTTGTAATAACTGAAAGATATGCTGCTTGGATGAGAGTCATATCTGTGACCATGGTTCTTAACTTGAAAAAGGTTGAAAAAAAAAAAAGCTCCAGGGCTGGGGTTGAATCTTTGCCGGAGTTTAAGTGTCTGGGCCTATTGTTGACGAGTGATGGCGGAATAGAGCAAGAGATGGACCAAAAATTGAGGCAGTATGAAAAGAGTTGCTACTCAAGTCTGTTCTGGTTAAAAAGGAGTTGAGCCAAAAGGCAAAGCTCTTGATTTACTGCTTTATCTGTGTTCCAGATATTCCCAGATATTAGCAGCTGAAATGAGCTTCCTCTGTAGTGTGGCCAGCGTGCCACTATGGAGAGGGATGTGTGAGTTTTCCTTCTGAACCTGTTGCTTCCGTGACCCAACAACACATAAGCAAAAGTAAGTGGATGGATGGATGGATGGATGGATGGATGGATGGATGGATAAATAATCATGTCACTGTGATGAACACTGTCATCTTTTCCTTCCTTGGCTTCATTTAGTATTCCCATTTTCTTGTTACTAAAGTCAAAACTACCACAACAAAAAGCATCAAAACAATTCAGTAACCTATTGGTGACATTATAGACAAATGAGCCATTTCTTCCAGCAGTTTGGGGTTTTAGCCAGAGGGAGGATAGTCAATTTGGACCTTTATTGGCTGATCTACATCGTGTCGCCAGAGTTGTTCTCAGTCAGCGGATACCGCCAGCCTTTATCTGCTCCCAACAATGCCCTTACATACCCAGGCACAGCAAGGTCCTTGATGTTATCAAAGCAATTTGGCCGTGCTTTAATCATTGGAAAAACTGAGCAGCTCCCCCTCCTACCTTGTACTTTGGAGGCAGACAAAATCCAATCACTCATAAGAGAGGTTATTGATTGATGTAATCTTATTGGAGGTAAGGTGGTAGAGGAGACATGACAGATTGCTTTTGTCTGCTACATGTGTTGCTCACGGTTGGCAATCCGTGTCCTCTTTCATCTTGTGTTTAATCTCTGTGAGAAGTTCTTACATCCTCCCTGCCCCTGTAGTGTCACTGCAGGACTGGTCCTTGCTGAACATCGTTGATGGCCCACAAATCTGAACCGGCTCCGTTTGATCTCATCCACCTCTGAGAAATAGTTGTCACATCCATGTTCATGTGCCAAAATGAGGAAACGCTATCGCCTCAGGAGCCGCAAAGAGCTGCCATTTATACAGATCGCCTGCAGGGATTTTCCTGATGTGTCACTTCAACAAAATTAAATCAAACTGATCAGAACATGTTTGACACAATTTTAAACTCTGTCATCTGGATGAATAGAAGATTATGTCCAAATAGGAGCTCTGCAGACTGGCAATAAAAAACATAATTCAACCTAAGGAATTGCTGAGCAGGAGAGAGAGAAAGAGACACTTGCTATTAATTCAAGACTTTAAAAAAAAAATCTATTTACATAAAACCTTTGGTGTGGGGTTAATGTTATCTTACAGTAAAATGCAAATTAATCAATAAATAAATAAAAATATTTTACATCTAGAGAAATTTCTGAAACATGAAAAAATAACATATTGACCATCTGTTCTCAATTTTTTAATCAACTTTAATTTTGCTTGATTTACGTTTTCTAATTGTTGTCTTTTTCAGTACAGATGTCCAATACACATTCATTGCATGTTTATTGTCATGTTTATATCTAGCTTAGCTAAAACTATTTTATTAATCCTCACCTCAACAAAAAGTCAAGTAAAAAATGGCTACAAAAAGCCTTTGCGTAATTGACCACTAAAGAAGACAAAAAAGATGCAAACCTGTGCATTGGCTTTGCTACCCTTAACCCTGACTCAACCATAACAATAGCCAAACAACATATTCAGGGTTGTCATGCATTCTTATGTACCGGTAGATAACTCAACTCTCCATACAGTTTCCCAACTGCTCCATACTTGAGTTTATACCTCTTAAGATAAATAGGCATCAAAAAGAGTTGTTATTTGGCAACAAAAGACTTCAGTTATTGATATTATGCTGCTTTGCCACTCTGGAGGAGCATTTTTGTTTAAGCGTACCCAGCACTGACAGATGTACAAAACTGTAAAGAAAAATGAACCATTTGGTGGTCAGATCGCAACAAGCAGCTGGTATTAAGGTCCTACGTCTATCGGTTATCATTTACTGGGAGGATTACTGATGAAAGTGGCCAGAAATCACATATGAAGACATTTTATTACATTGCAGGCTCAGTGTAAAAACCTCAGCAATGAAAAACACTGCATAAAAACATGAATGACATAAAATCTTTGTTTACTGTCGGTAATTAGTAATGGTCAGTAACCAGACATCAACAGACATCAGATCAGAGCTTTTTGACTGATCATGAAGCTTTTTATCCCAGAAACTGCTAAAAATGCCCCATCTCTTTTACAGCAGGGGGTGCTTTTAACTACAAACAGGCCAAGCTTTTTCATGAAATATTTCCATTTTTTATGCAGTAAAACAGGTACTCATCATGTAAATTAAAGCTGGATGGTATTTTAAAAGCGTTAAGTGGAGAGAGCTAAACGCTACATGCTACACAGCATTGGTCCTGATCAACCGTTTTAAGTTTGAAAATGACTGATCTGTGTTTGTAATGTGCAGTTGTAATGACTGGTGTTACTATTCGGTTTTAAGCAGACAAGACTTTAAACCAAAATGTCCCAGGTGAGTTCTGACAGATTGCACAAGATTTTTGTTCAAAAATTTGCCATAAACTATTTAGAGTCAACTCTAATCTGTTAGCAGATTGTAATGAAACTTTCAGACAAGGATAATTTGATGAACTAATTAACTTCTGAAGTCAATCTAATTCAAGATAGCTGCCACAGTTATTCGACATTAGCCATCACATCAATGGCTATAACTCAGTCAGTTTTACAGATACTGTACTAAAATTTGATATGGCTGTAGCTGGCAGTCATTTGCAACACATACTCTAAGCGTGACATCTTGTGATACCACGAGACTGCACACAACGACATTTTCAAGGTTTGACCAAAATGGCTACAACTCTCATTTATCAACATAAGATGATCTTAGTCCAAAGCTCAGACTGCGGGCAAAATGAATTCATTTAAGGAAGGCCAGGTCTTTAATGATATATTTGAGATGATCAAAATATTGGTAAATGATTAAGCAGTACAAACAACTTGGGCAAGTCTGAAACATATGCCTTTCTTACATCTCTGAGAAACAATATAGTTCAGAGTGTATTTGGGAGCTTCCAGAAGCATCAGAAGACCTGCTGATGACTGAAATGTGATTACAAGTGGTCACTCAGGACACATTTTATTGCTCGGTGTGGGCACATGAACTTGGTGCTGTCCTCATTGATTGGATCCCTCAGGAGGCACATTGGTGCCAAATCTTAACAGACCCTTAATGAAAAGACTCGAAGGGACTGTGTCTTAATGTTGGTAATTGTTCGTCTCAGCACTTCTGTAGCCAATCACAGGTGCGTATACAGACAATGGTTTTGCAACCTCAAAAACTTTTTTCTCTGGGTCAGCCCTGCTGTCTAAGATCAAGTGGCTGAAACAAGGCAGTGAATTTATCACAAGTGAGCAATGCAATTACCCTGGGAGTGGCCACGTGACAGAAATCAATTTGACACAAAGCACTAAGCCATTGACTCCCATCCATGACAAAGTGCACCACAGAAAGGAGTGGATTATTGGACTTTGTGAGCCTCCTACTTTTTGATCTACTGTTGGGTCACTGCAACATTATAAAAGAGCCATTGTTTTACAAGATGGAAAAGTAATGAATGGACTGCTGAAGTCGCACCTATGGATAAAGCCAAGTCGGAGCGGCTACTTTTATTAGCTTATCTGGACACAACTCATTCACAGTTACAGACAAGAGGGAAGGGTGGAAAGAGAGAGTGATTTCTACAGCTCACACCTGGTGCTGGCTTGGGAACTGAAGTTTTACATGCTTTCCAGCAGGGGGCTCCAGTAATCTAGGTACCAATTTGAAAAAGAGCTGATTTAGACAGCATGTTTGCACCCTCGCCCCTGCTGGACAAACTGAAGTCTCTTGGCATCTAACCTCGCCAGAATAAAAACCAATCAGCTATCAACAGACTAAAATTCCTTTTCAAAGATGTGTGTGAAAAGTAACCTATAAGCTATAAGATGGCAATAAAGTTTTAGGGTTTATATTCAGGAAGTAATAATGAAAAATGGGTAGGAGGCAAACAGTGCAGATAAAAAAGGAGAAAAATCCTTGTTGAGAAAAAGGAGAAGGAAAAGTGTGAACCTCGGGGAGCATTTAGGCAAACCCACACATTGGCTGAATCAGTGGGATAAAGAGACAGGGGAAGAAGCTAGGGAGTAATAGATTTTAGCTGCTTGGCCACTCTTCCCACACAGCTCCAGCCCCAGCTCTTGAGTTTTCTGTTTTAATAGAGGGGGGAAAGGGTGAAGTCAGCAAAAACAAAATGCCGCCATTAAATCATCTCCCCGGATCTGGTGTCAGAGCGGTAATAGGAAACGCACTCATCATCAGAAAGGTTACTGCTTTCCAAAACCTCCCTGCTAGCTTTTCTCTCTTTTTATGCTCGGGTCCCTCCCATTCTTGCATGACTAGGCCTCAGTCTCATTCGTAACCAAAAAATTGTCTGTGGCAGAGCTGATCTCTGGTTCGGAGGCTATTGTTCCGTTGTCGAAGACCTTATGGCCGCAGACTGAAGCAGCTACATTTCACCATGGCATTACTGATTTTATCTCATAGATGCCACAAAGAGATACTGCTGCCAGACTGAAATAGGAAATGCTTCTTACAAATATGAAATGGGCAAACTAGTCAGTTTACAGATCTTGTTTATATGAAATGGTTTTCAGATCCTGTTTTGTGGTTTCCATCAATCCATTCATCCGTCCACATCCGCTAATAAGTACATGAACTCAACAACAAGGCATTTTCAGGTTAGAGAGGATATGTTATCCCTCTAGTGAAATCTGAGTCCATCCGGGATCCCCTCTCTGTAAAATGCGCTCAGAAAACCTCCAAAGGGAGGTACCCAGGAGGCATCCCGAACCACCTCAGACTCCTTTTGATGCTGAGGAGACGTGGTTCTAATTGTGGTTCTCATGGATTTCAGAGTTCCCCACCCTATCTCTAATGCTGAGCCCAAGTAGTAAAAGTAGTATCGCACTGGGCTGCGACTGTTGGAAATGAGTTGGCAACTCAAAATTGTGAAAAAATTGCAAGAAAATAGGAACATTTTTAGCTGCAGTCTGTCAGAGTTCTTAATATTTGTGATCAAGAGACCAGTGAGCTGCATTTTGAGGCAAATTTGTGAAAACCACTGTCTACTTTTATGTTCACGGCTTGCAAAACTGTATTCAAGGCCATGCACATTATCTTGTTACCCACCTCCAGCCACATCGTACTTGCCTTGGCCCACTTTGTAAGCACCTTGGCAGCTGCCGCAATGTTTATAATTTGATCTACTGGAGTACACTTTTGAAATGTGACTAGTGGAAGAAAATTGAGAACCTCCACAAATGTTTTGAGACATTTTGGAGACTCCCTGGCAAATGCAGTTCACCAACTAGTTGCCAACAGTTGCAGCCCAGTGAGATATCGGTCTAAATTGAGAGCTTCAACTTTTGGCTCAGCTCCTTTTTCACTACGACAGACCAAAGCATTGTCTTCATTACTGCAGACAAGGCCCCGATCTATCGGTCCATCCTTCAATTCACCATACAATCACTTGTCTTTTGGCAGCTGGAAGAATATTTTGAACAGTAAGTGAAAATTCTGGTATTAAAGTTGATGTGCAGGGCCATAGCACCTTCACAACTGAAGCTCTTAAGGGATGCTTCTGGTCTGCAGTGGTCAGGACTTCGCAAAAGAGGTCTAACAAAGGAAAACTGGTGAACCAGATATGGGGTCATGGTCAGGAGCAAGGATTTAAATATGCATGGCGAAAATGAAAGCTGGACACTGCTGTGCCATCTAATAAAAGAGCAACTGTAAATCAGACGGCAGAAGAAAAAAAAAATACTCGTTTCAACTGAAAGGTTTCAGAACACACACCACATTGCAGTTTGTGTTTTTATGGGCTGTGTAGCTGCTGACCTGCCAGGGTGCTCATAATGACTCATATTCATCCCGGAAAAAAGTGCTACAGGATCAGAACTGAAGCATAAAGCAGAGGAAAAAAGGTGGCCTGTTCTGATCAATTATATTTTCTTTTTTAAATTAAGTGAACAATTGGGCCCAATTGTGTCGCTTATCTAGGAAAGACATGCTTCCAGACTGAGGAAGAAAAGCTGGCAGGAGCAGTGTGATGCTTTGAATACGGTTTTGCTGGGCCCTGTAACTTAAGTGGATGCTACTTAGACATGTACCACCTACTGAACCTAAACTTTGCTGTCCAAGTACATCTTTTCATGGAAACAGTATACCCTGATAGATAACTGTTTGCAAAATATCTCATGAACCATTAAACGGATCTTATTACAACTCTCAGAAAGTAACCATTCGATGCACATCAACATTCACCCCAACTCTAGATTGCAGCCACAGCTAACTGACCATTAAAATGTTGATTTTACAGATAATACGCTAAATTTTAATGTGGTAGTAGCCGAGAGTCATCCTCAACACATGTTCCAAGTACTAACACATTTTGTGAGACATTGCATGAGATTGTGCATGATGTTGTTTTCAAGGTTGGACCAAAACAGATATAACTCAGTCACTTCTCATAAAGCTGGTGATATGCATTCCTTTGAGGAATTCTAGGCCTTTAATTATATAGTGTCTTTATCCTGGAGAAACAAATGCAACACACATTTTCCAAGTCTTCTACACACAGCTCGGTGTCAGAAACCAAAGCAGGCCTCAAGATGTCTGTTTCGCTCCATGCCTCACTAGTTCATTTTGGTGACCTAAAAGGGACCTGCTCAATATTAGTTTGGTTGCCATAACCATATGGCTGATACTTGTATTTGCATCCTGCAGTATACAGTACCTGGCAAGGTGTATTGACTTGCAAATCAATGTGCATGCAGCTCACACAATATGATCACTTCATAAGTTCTACTCATGACTGTGACCCCCCGCCACGGACCTGAACAGAACATGTTTCAGCTCTGCAGCATAAAAAAGGCCCGAGGCAAATATGAAGATATTAGCAATCTGCGGCGGGGCTACAAGCTGTTACTGTTTTTTAAAAAGGAACTTTGGATGGGACTGCAGATGCATTTGAGTCTTTAATCTGTGTGGGTTGAGAAGTAACATTTCTTCGGCGCCACCCCCGCAAAACAAGAAGGCCACTTCCCAGGTGATAAATCACTGATGACAGGGGGCATTACACGCACAAACGGACCGCCGATGCTGCACCTTTAGAACAATTAATTAGCTGTCTGACACTCATTTATCACTGCGGCAATAAGGTGAGAAAAAAAAAATTCAAGAGTTTATTAAAGCTCCACCTAATTTCCAAGCGCTAAAGGCCAGAGGCTGAGACACTTCACATACACAAGAGGAACAACATTCATATTCATATGTCATATTACATTACACAATACATCAGAAATATTCCCTTAAAAGCATCTTGAAATCAACTGTAAACAAATGTTTGGCACAACTACATCACAAATCAAGTTTGACTTTGTTCACAACACAATCTTATAATGCACATAAAATAAACTATTAAGACACAAAAGGACGGTTTGGCCTTTTCAATAAATACTGTACACATCATCACACTACCTAGCATTCACGTTTCTATAATATCACATCACTTAGTTTTAGACCACTGAGCAGACCTAGGGAAATGGATAGCCATGCACTGTAGCAGCTACAACCTGGCAAGTCCTTCTGCACCAAGATCTTATCTCCAAAGACTCGATGCGGCGCGCTCTGAAGAGGCAAAAAGCGGTAAACTGTGAGGGTTTGACTGCTCCCTAAAGCATGCATATAGGGTTATAGACGGGGGGGACATGTGAGGCCAAGATGTGACACTTGTCATGAGTCCTGACAGAACAACGAGCAGCTGCTGTTTTGACAGCACTAAGGGCCAGCAGGGACAGGGAGACAAAGCTGGGCTTCGTTCTCAGGATGTGTCAGCTTAAATGTCACTCCAAGAAACGGAGACAGAGGGAGACTTCTAAAAGCCTAAGCACACTATACACCATTTGGACTAATACTTAAATGCTGCTACTAACTACACTACTTTGCTCCTACTACATTTGCTTTCTAGTAGAATTTAAGCTAGGATTTTTTTTTATTTAAAATTTTTTTTAATAAAAAACAGTGACTTTTCTTATTACTTCTGGTCCTCGACATAGTTAAAAACACAACACCGGGGTTTCTGAAAGCCTTTGCTGAAGTGGTCTAATTAGTTGCACTAAATTGCTACGGGTGATTGGTTGGCATATGACTTCAATCAATAATACTGATTAGTACTGATTAGAGGTCACACAGAAGGAGAAGAAAAGAAAAAAAAATGCTGATCTGAAAGAATTCACTAATGCTGGCTGAAAGCGAGCGCCTAGAGGCACAGAGACGACAGAACTGGGAAAGAGTAATAAGTCAAAAGATGCAAAAAAATAAAAATAAATAAATAAAATCAACTGAGGTGAAATGTCTAACAGCTGTAAACCAAACTGAGCTTTTTGCTGTTTTTACCCCCCCTCACAGCAGGTGGAAACAGTCAAACTTGGCAACTAGACTGAATTGCAATCTTAAAGGGAAATTTCAGCCATTTTGAATTGCGGCTCTATTGAAAAGTTAAGACCGATTAGTATCTTACTTGTTGTAGACATCTCTCGCTAAAACTTTAATTTGAAGAAATAGGGTTTTACTCGGCCCTGATTGGACTAGCTGCTAATCTGGTCAAAGACCAAAATGGATCCCGGCTGTCTTAAAACAACTAGAGTCTTTTAAATTTCATAGCAGTTCATGCAAACACTATTATTTAAAACTTTAGACAACCAGATATTTCACTTTATAGTTATTTTGGCAGAAATATTATATTCCTGAAGCGGGTTTTACAGCTAGCTGCTGACGCTCTTAGCTCGTGAAAATAACCATGGACGCTTGAGTAAATAATGGTATAAACTGAAACTGACAGCAATGTAAAGGTTGATACTGGTTCACACGAACCAGTATCAAACTTTTTTAAAAACAACATAATCCACCTTAATTTTGGCCTGCTCTGACTAGTCTTTAGCTTGTCAATCCAATCAGAATTAAATATTTCTCCAAACTGAGGGCATTTAAAGCGCTATCTGCAACAGATAAGATACTAATTGGTCATAAGCTTTACACAGAACCTCCCTTCAAAATGGTCGGGATATTGTTATAAAAACAGGCAAATGTAAAAATGGTATTGAGTAATCTGCAATAAAAAAATTTAATAAATTTTTCAAAAACAAAGCATTTTTCCGCCATACTTTCAAACTGTTTTCTGCTTTAAATATAAATAACACATAATTAGACACCAGCTCCTTGGTTTGTTAAGATTGGAGAACTCGACTGCTTTACAAATTGTTTGCTCTTGAGTTTAACCCTCTGAAGGTGCAAGTTTTAATCAAACCTAGAAAAAAAGTTGCCTTTACTTGCTCAAATAAATGAACTGTATCAATACAAAACTTTTTTTTTTTTTTTTGCTTGAACGTACGTACAGACTAAACTGCATTCGCTGCTACACACAACAGTGAGTTTACATACTGGCACTGTGTCAAAGAATCACAAAATAAACTTTAGCATTTAGGATTTCATGTTTCGGATTCACACAGTTTTGCTCAAATTTGTTTGTTGGACAGCTGCAGGTCCAGTTTGGATCACGGCTGTTGTGAGGCGATGTGTCGTTCCTGTTCTTCAGCCTGATTCGAGCTTCAATTTGCCTCTCTCTGTCTCTAAGCCAACGGTCATCAGTCCCGAGATTTTATGGGAGGTGAGGTGGCTGCCCCGGCTCTCACAACCTGTGCAATGCAAAGATAGAAAGAGTCAGGGCAGCACACCTCATACCCCGACCAGAAAACCTTAAAAACTCAAAAGATGCTTCAGAATTAAAAAAAAAAAAAAGAAACAAACACACACACATAAAAAAATACATTTTGGTAATTAAGAGATGAGACTTTTCATAATGATCCCTATCTTGCCACAGACACAGTTCAAGTCCAGACAGTGTGTGAAAATCTTTGATTCCCCCCCCCCCCTTCATTTCTTAAAAATAAGCACACTGTGAATTGGAGAACAAAAAGCAGCAAGTCTCCACTTCAGAGGAGCTGAAACCATTAAACTCAACTTTTGTGCTCTTTGACTGCTTGAATGATTACACATCTGTCAAAAGACTTAACATTTTTTTAGCTGATCATCTCATAGGTTAAGTACTTTTGTGCTAATACATTTAAATAATTGAAAGAATTAGAAACTACTTTACAGGATGAACGGGGTTTCACCGAGCAGCCATAGCATTTGACAATTCATAGCGAGCAATGAATAGTGTCCAGAAATTTACAAAGTTTAGGGTGTTAGTTCGGGTTGTACATCTCTGGTCTGTGGTCGATATGGTACAGATCTCGATAAACTGCCAACAAGCAGTTTCATTAAAGATACACGAGCAACAAAGAACTGATATGATGCTCCTTTATTTACAACATGATTCAGACTTAACATCTGATTCTATATGAGGTTGACTCAACACACTTTATTTTAATGTAATGTAACTGGATGTAACAAAACAAAAGAATGCTCTTATATCAGATATTGAGACTAATTATTTACTACCCTATAAAAATGACTGCTCCAAACATATCTGGTTCACCTCACTTTAAAAGTTACAATACACCTTTTTAAAACCTGACAGTTAAACAATACGAAAAAATTAGGCCTGGTACAAAACTAATAAAACTACCGAAATTGACCTGCTTGCAGGCTCTTTTTAAATCATTAAAATGATCGGATTTGATTGGTACACACACACACACACACACACACACACACACACACACAATAGACCGATGCATCTAGATTTAATCCCAAAACTGTATTGACACACACTCTGTTGATGCAGTCGCATCGGACAAATGCCTGTCCGTGAATTGGTACAAATCTGTTAATCTTCCTATTTATAGTGCTGGTCAATTTGTACTTTCACCATGTTTTTACCCAGTGGTAAAAACAACAATATTACAACAAATATTTATGATTGGTAAAACCAAGAAGTGCCTACACACTGATAACTACTAGCCTGGTGCACGATCATACGGTGTTTTAATTAATTAATTTATTTATTTTTGCTGTCAGCTGAATAAAGGTCCCTCCTTTTCCTGTCATCGCTCAGTCACAGAACATTATTCCATAAGTCCCAGGCACAGACTCTCAACAGCGCAGGTGTATTGAAGCTAATGCTGCTTGTAGGAATTACAGAGAAAACACAACCTAGCCTGCTTGTGTTTTGGAGCTTAACACATGATTTGAATAGAACTGCATTTTAAAATTTCTTCTGTCTTGAGATTTGGGTTACTGAGAAAACATCTGGAGCTGCAGCCCTGAATGCCGAGGTCTAACCACACCAATAATAATAATAATATAACTGACAAAATTAGCTTTTCTTTATTTCAAAAGTAGACTAAATCATCTACACTGAAACAGCAGACTAGGTGGGTACCAAATGAGCTGCAATGAGAATGAAGTGGGCTGAGGCAAATACAAAAGAGACCTGCAGCAGGCAGCTTCTTTTCATATTCAGTGTATGGATATGTGGTGATCAAAGCTGAGAAAGTACAATTTGGCAAAGGTACAAACTGACCTGAAGCCCATTCCTAACAACCACGGATACACTTCAGCCCTATCACTACAGATAACCTGGGTTAGGTTAGATAGAAACTACAGTTTTGAAGGCTTCTGTTTAGTCACAAGCCAATTTTTTTTTTTTTTTTTAAATAGGAGGGTCATCGCATAACAATGTGCTGTCAAGATGCCTGCACTGTTTCGGAGAACTGCAATAACAAAGAAGAATCCTGTTTATTAAATGCCTAACACCTGAAATCCCAAGAAAGGGGGAGAATTAATTGTGGTATTCATTATGCCTTAATCAAGTGAGCAAATGTATGTGGCAGGTCAATATAGGGGCCTATGGAGAGGATAACCTCGGCCCCCACACTCTGCAGAGCTCGAGCGGCTGGAGCCTAATGAAGACTGAATTTTAATCATCGGGAGGATATAGCTCCTCCAGGAGACACACACGAACACTTGGGAATGTAAAGGTATTTGTACACACACAATGTGTAATAACCCCGTGCTCCTTATCTGACCACACACACATTACCTCACCTCACTAGATTTTCATTGTCGCCCGGTCCTTTGCAAGTTGTACACTCAGTCCTCGTGTCATCAGCTTTAGGTTTCTTCTGCACTGCAGACTGGCGTTGTCTGCGCTCCCGTGGCAGAGGTTCCTATGGAAACACAAATGATTAGAAATGAGAGCTGGACGGATGTTTGTTGGAAGACGTAAAATAAATGTTAAACCAAGGAAAGAGCGAGAGCAATTCTTCACCGATTCTGAGCATATAAACATTTCGACGTTTGAAAACAAAAGCGAGAACATTTTGTGCACTTTTGCGTAATGTTTTATTTTTATTTTTTATTAATCAGCCTCATTTATTTATGGCATTAAAGGACATTCACAAAACTGTCTTTTTAAGAGGCTGCTGAGAGGTTCTGAGTGGTTGGCAGCTGAAAGACACCTCTGTTGAGCTTTCGTTCAACCTTCACCATGGTGCTCCGTACTGCTGGTACCAATACATGATGCGCTCAACAGTAAACTTTACAGCGGGGAATGAGACTCAGAACCGACACAGGAAGGGGAACATTTACTGATGCTAATAAAAAAAACATTCTTCCAAAGCAAAGGTGCACCAGGATTATGAAAAAACATTTAAATGAATCTACTTTAAGGAGGACGTAAAAGGTACGAAAAACTTGAAAGGATCAGAGGACGAAACAAACCTCGACTTTCTCTTCTCTGTCTTCAGCCATGGAAACTCTTTTTCTCTTCTGCCCTCTGGTTCTCTGAGAAGCACAAACATTTCACTTTTAAGCACCAACAAAATTCCATTAAACTTCACACAAGTCTGAGCTGAATGCATAAAAACCCCTTTCTGTTGAGAGACGGCAGTTTTCAAGCTCCAAAATTCAGCTTGAGCTACCCACTAGAATTTTAATAAATAAGATCCCGTGAGGACAGGATTGTCAAAATCAATAGGAGTATGATTATGGTAATGTCTGCACAGGGAAGGTGTTTTTGATAGTACTTTACTGGTACCAAGTTTTTGTTTTAGTCGTCAGTTTTTGTCACTTTACTTGTTCTTTCTTATCGTTACTTCTTACTGCTTTGATAATTGTTCTTAACCTTTTACATATCGTCTTGTTTTCATTCGGTATTTTGCTTTTATTTTAGGTTTTGTGTGTTTGTAAGACACTTTGTGCTGCCTGGAGATTGAGTTATTGATTGAATAACTGATTAGACAATAAGAAGTGAAAAACAACCAATACAACCAGTTTTGGTTTCTTCCCACAAAAGAAAAAAAAAAAGGTTTGGAATGCATTTTTTTTTTTTTTCAGCAGTTCCTGAGCATAAATTTTAGTGGGGCGGATATTTATTTCCTGAATCAATAACCACACAAATGTTACAATTAGAGTTACAAAAAAAAGGCTATATGTTGCTTAATATTTATGGTATTAGTTTTATGTGGAAAGTTGTCGCCTTTTTTTCCCTTCCCACGGGTCGAGGTTGTGTCTCGTGAGAACAGTCCGGTCTGAAAAGTAAATCAGAGAAACTGTTGTCTCCCGCACCCACCTCCACCTGAAACTGGAGTATGTTTAATTTTACCTAGGTAAAATTAAGCAGACAGACAGAAAGGTTCACAGCTTTCTGGATTGGATTTCTCATTTTACTTTTAGGTCATATTTCTGCAATAACACTTGGAAAGAAATTCACAATGCTGGCATATTCACCACTTTGATTAAAGCCACCACCTGGGCTTGAACTCGCAGCCTCGAGATTAAAAAAACCTCCAAAGTGACCACTGAGCTACAGCAGACACATGCTCATAGATTCAACAGAATCAGATAAATCAGATCCACCTGTGGGCGATCTAAATAGTTACGGACAGAAAAGGGGCCGACCGTGTTGAAGAAAATGTCCCGTTGTTTATCTCCCCTGTCTTTAATTTTCTGTGTTCAGTTCATGTCCGGCCTGCTGGTCTGCTCAAAGCTGCTGACTGACAATCTATCTTCTAATATTAGTCTCGTAAATGGATTTTAAAACAGTTGGAGACAGCAGGTTTTGCTGCACCTATTCCTGCATTAAATAAGACCAGGTGAGGTGTAACGTTCAGAGTGGTCGTATCACTGAGCTAAAACCAGCAGAATGTGTCCACAGGGTGGGATATTTTACACCCCAATGAGACACTGTTGGAGTTGCCCTGCAGTCCAGATCACTGATGTTAAATCTACTGACGAACTCAGTTGGTGACCTGTACCACCCTATAACTGTAAATAAGTCAAAAACCGAGAATGAGGCATGAAGAAACATTTTGAATTTAATTTAAAATTGTCAAAATAGTTGACAAAACACAGAACAAAACATTACACAGCAAGCTAAGTAATTCACATTGTTTTTTAGGAGGAACTATTTTAATTTCTTTTTTTTTCTTTTTTAGGTGGGCCTGCATCCCACCTGCGCTTATGGACTGGCCGCGCCTGATAAAGTGGATGGTCTTTGTGGTGTCTATGGTGTGCATTAAGAGCACAGTGGGCCTACCATTACATATGGAGTGAGATAGGTAATGGAGGGTTTTGAGCATACACCAAACCCCCATAGCAGTCCTGGGGGTTTATTGTTGTGATGGCATCTTAGAGTATCTGGGTTGAGCACGGGGGCAGCATATCCATGCGCACACTGGTGTGGCTTGGTAGGCTGTGTATCTATTGCCCACACCATACTGGCAGTGCTCTAAGTAAAGGTATTACCTCACTGGGCTGTGACTGGAACCAAATAATGTACACAGCCTAGAAATACAGTTCTACAAGCTCTGCACGGAAAAATAGGTCATGATTTTCAAAACTTAAAAAAATGGGTGCTCAAAACATGGCCACGTGGCTTGCTGGTCGCTTGGTTGCAAATGATAAGAAGTCAGTGAGACTGCAAGGTAAATTTCCCTATTTTCTTGCATTTTCGAGTTGCCAACTAGTCTCCAACAAACGCAGCCCAGTGAGATCCAACCTTCAGTTAATGTAATGTCTCGCAACTAATATAGGGTCTCTAATAAAGCTTCAGTCAGAAAGACACTGAGGCAAAAATGCTTCTAAGATTCTAAAGGTCAGTCAATTAGCTTCAGGAACTGTATACCAAGAAGAACTAGTCCAATTTCAAGAAAAACAAAACAAAACTATGGACTCTACCATTTCCCTACTGATAAGCAAAAACAATTATCTCCTAACTATAGAAGAAGCCCAACAGGCCAACCTAACAATCAGCATCCACTTGCTTTTTAGTCATGCTGTGGCAATAAACATGATTTCTAATTACATGCATTTTATGAAAGGCTAAAAAGGACAAGATAGAAGATATAAAGCATGCAATCTTTTCACAAAAGGCTTAGAGCCCCATGAGACCAAATACAAATCAAACATCTCCTTGCTAGAAAGCAAGCATCTGAGCTGCTGGGGAAAGTTTAAAAGGGGAAGAAAAATCGACAACATATTTAAACAGATTGTGAAAACAATTCCATCTGTTGCCTTTGGCTCGCCACCCCTCGCCAGATGGAGGAGTTATCATTAAGAATGCTAACTGCAAGAATGCTGCCAATTGGCTCCTTCAGAGCTCCATTTCTCCTGCGACTGCAGCAAAAAAGAAAAGTCAAACTTTATTGAATAAATTCTACTTCTGAGGCACTGTCTGATATAACAATCTGAAAAGAGCGGGAGAGGACAGAATAATATATTTCAGGATCTGGATCAGCTGAAACCTGCTCAGCCACACAGCACAGCTAATCTCAGGCTCTGCTCAGGTGAGAAAATTAAAACCGCAGGCAGTTTTTATGTCCCACGCAAAATCAATCTTTTAATTAAGTACATCAGTGCATCTTTAACAAGCATGAATCATTTCACAGAGGATTAGAGAAATTAACAGAGCATATGAAGGGATAGTAACTAGACATATTAACTTAACATAATTTTCACCTGATTAATTACACATGGTCATATGGAGGGGTTTTAATTTTAGCATAACCATGTCCCATTAGAGGGACCATTTTATCTCCACCTTCAGTTAGCCTCTTGAACCCCTTGACATTTCTCTTTAAGTTGCTTACAAGGCAAAGAACGACCATTACATCAAATAAACACACAGAATTTAAATAACTATTCACTCTTTTGTGCTCCTCTGGACATCACTTTTAACATTTAAATAAAGTTGATGAACTTACAGTTTTTAGACAGAACTAAATAATTCTACATGACGAACTGATTTGAATAAAAGTTGTTCTTGACTAGTCTAATTTAAAGAATTGCAACAAAGTCTACACTGAACTAAAACTACTAAATCTTATTTTTGTTACTGTTGAATATAATAGTAGGTAGGCTTGTAGGCACAAAAGCGACAAAATAAATAGATATTAACATTCTCCACTTTAGAGAAAATGGCTTTTGTGTAACATGTTTTGATAAATATGTTTATTACTGTTGAAATGCGTAAACAATAAAGCACTATAATTCCAATTCATCCAGCAATTATTCACTTATTATCTACCAGTCTAATTAAGAGTGCTGTATGGAAGTAACAGTCACGTGGTTACCATGGCGACCCTAATGAGCCATTGGCAGCAGCTTTAACATTTCCTTTAATCTTGGGTCTCTTTACACTTTTTAAAACAGATTATATATAAAAACATTTTTTTCAGTGTAGATTATTACAAATTTAAGCTCCAAATTATTATTGGGATTAACAGAAGACGGTTGATAGACAGGTATGTTGGAATTTATATTAATAGTACAATACAGATGTGTTTTTCCTTGATTTCACAAAGAATCAATTCTTTCCCAAATGTCAAGATTTCTTTCACTCCAACTCATTTCCGTGAAGAAAGGGATGCAATTTCTTCTAACCAATCGCGGTAGCACAGCTTGACGACAACCTAACAACAGCATTAGTCTCACCCGTGGTGCTGACTAGCTAATCGTTGGTCCTCCAGCTGAGCACAATGAACTGATGGCTGCTTCAACTGGACAACCGGTGTCATGGTGCCAGATGGATTCAAAACTCTGGATCCTACCAAGGTATGTCTGAGACTCTTATAAATACTTCTTTTTTTTTCATTGCACCAGATGACCCCTGTAAACACACAAGGTTAAATCCTATGTATGGTAGTCAACTTCTCTTTGGTTATTTATATGACTTAGGTTTTAAAAACCTATGGTCACTATGAGGTGTGATTTAGTCGCTGTTCAGACCTGGCACCAACCAGCAGCTTGACTGATTTGATCACAAGTGGATAATAACAATTTTAAGTCCCCCAGACAGCTATTACACTGTCTGAAATTAGTCGGATTTTAAATTTAACAAACTAATATGTTTATAACCTCTTTAGAAAATGTAATATTTTTAAACTGGGACACAACCAGGTAATAACTCAGTTGTTACCGAGTCACAGCAGTGGTTTCTTTAGTGTGGCTCAATACAGGTTGTGTTCAGACTACTAAACAAATGCAGATAAGTCTCTCGATTTAAAGTTAAAGTACCACTGATTGTCACACACCTGAGTATGCGAAATTTGTTCTCCGCATTTGACCCATCCCCTGAGGGAGCGGTGAGGAGCAGCGTGCCGCCCTCGGGAATCATTTGGTGATCTAACCCATCTAATTCCAACCCTTAATGCTGAGTGTCAAGCAGGGTGGCAATGGGTCCCATTTTTACAATCTTTAGTATGACCCGGCCGGGGATTGAACCCACGACCTCCCAGTTTCAGGGCTTCACTCTACCACTAGGCCACTGATTCGGTGGACCATCTCAAAGGTGGTTTTAGAGTATTCATTCCTTCTTGAAAGCACTCACACTTGCATTTAGCGCTGTCCAAATACGATCAGATTGCCCAGGATGGATGTTAGAGCCAGGTCTGAACAGGGCCAGACTAAAGCACGTTTAATGATTCAGGTAATCTTTTTTGGTGACTAATCAGTCAGGACAGGTCTCAAGGTACAAAGAAGTCTTTGTGAGTGAGACAAAAAACTAAGATATGCTGACTCGAATGTTCACATTCAGGACCAGGACATGACAAAGATAAGTGAGCTGCTGCAACAAGACCTTCTTGGACTAGAGCAAGAAAAACCAGATGAATATGCACACGTAGATTAAAAAAAAGAAAAATTAAATATATACAGGATAAATACATGGGAATATCATGTAGGAAACAAAGAGACAAACTGATTTGACCTTGATATTTTCATCCTAAAGCCTAAAAATAATTTTAAAAATCCCTCTAACAAAAGTGAAATTTAGGCGCTTTTTTCCCAACAAACTAAATAAAACCTGCTGAAAACTACAACTAATTGTTACATATTCATGAATTTGAATCTAAAGAATCACAGCGTTGGCTATGATCTTCATTCTCAGCTGGGCTCTGTTAAATCATACATGTTGTTCTATGACGCATTCATTTTACAGCTGCAGCATTTTGTACATGCCATCGAAAATTAGGCACACTTTAAAGAGGGTCCTTCAGCAAACATAAATCACTTTAAGTCATTAATAACATCCCCAACATGTTCAGATTCATCAGCTGTCACTGTTAAAGGCCTTTGGCTAAAGGAAATTGTGTGTGTTTATTACGTACAAAGGCTCCTTCCTGACAAATGAACTCCCAGGCATATACACACAAACACATACACACACAAAAAACCCCCACATACATACGCAGCCAGCAGGAGGTCGATTAGCCAGTCCTGATAAATTGAAACATGGCTTTAGAGAAGTGTGAGTACTTGGGTGGCCTGGTAAAAGCATTAAAAATGCAAAGCAGGGCTCTTTTAGATGCTGCCATTGCACGCCTTGCATTTGAAGATAAATGCTGCACTGAAGTGCCGCACCCGAAGGGCTGTGGCTGTAAGAAAAATCAGAAGGCTGCTTAATCCCTGCGAGCTTCAGCAGCCTCCTCTGCATATAGGCCCAATGATGCCAGACCTGAAGGGAGAAACACATTTACCAAGACGTGCTTGAACACACTACTGTTCCCCAGAGAGACAGAGTTCAAAGTTCAAAGAAAGTGGCCAGGAAATCACTTCTTTTCTTTGTTCATGTCTTTCTTCACAACAGAAACTTTGGTCAGAGATATTGACTCAGTGAAATTCCTGGTGAAATCCCCTGTTAGATGGACCATGTCACATTTTGACAGTGGGGGAAAAAAAAACAAAACAAAAGGAAAGTGAAAGGTGCCCCCAATGCATCCCCCCCCCCCCCCCCCCCAAGCTGTCAGATATCAATCTGAAGTGTTCCTTGAGGGGAGCAGAGAGGCAGCTCTGTATTACAGGATCAGAGCATGGCCGGCTCAGATAAGAAGAATCCAGTGAGCAGCGGATACACACTTCTGTTCCTGCTCATAGCAGACACAAAAAAAACCTCTCAGACATCTACTGGCTTCCATTGATCTGACAGAAACTGGACGTGTCAGCGTTTGAAGCACTTGCCTTGTGCGTTTGCCAGTAAATTTAGCAATAGCAATCTAACAAGGCAGGAAATTGTAACTTATACAGGTCATGCACTCGCTTGACTGCTTGGACAACCAGCACTACCACCACTCCTACCTCACGTCACTCCCCACCCGAGTGGCAAAACATTCAGCATTTGTCCGCTATTAGGGGACCCCTAGCCTATTTAGTCTACTGTCAAACTATTTGTTGATAATGCCCCCCCCACACACACACAAAATCCCCCTGTAACCTAAAAAAACATATGCTCAAGGTTTTCCTACTGCTATTTGAATACTCAATTAAATGACATTTCATGCCTCTTTGTTTTGGTGCCCATCTAAGAGTCCAAAAATCACATTTTTTGTAACTCAGTTGAGCATAAAGGAGAGGGAGTGGTGGTGGCTGTTGAGGGGCATGATGAAACTTAGAGAGAATTGTGTTTACATCACGTACATGACCTCTGTACCATACACTTCCCTTTAAACACAGCACAAGTCTGCACTGCAGCAGACAAAATGACAGGCACTATAGCAATGTATTCATTTGGCTTCAGATCAACTTTTCAAAACTTTCCTCCATCGTTTTTATCTGCACTGAATAGGTACGGCAACCTGTAACTTTTTTTTTTTTTTTTACAGATGTCGGAGGCAAATGAAAGTGATAAAGTGGTAAATTGGGTTTTATTGCAGCTTCTGTTGTCGTACAACAATTTTTATTTAACTGCTTCCCTCCATTGCTGTTCTGTTAACACAATGTAGCTTTATTGTTAGGTTAAATCAAATTTTAATGGCAAAACAATATGTTACTGTAATAAAACTAGCCCTATAGGGACTTCCAGAGTTTTGTGGTCATGTGGACCAACAGCAATAGTTGATAACAACTATGCTGTTACAGCGCAGTAACTAATGTCATATCTCATTCACTATTCTGCACATGCTCAGTGACTCTCCTTTTTTTCTTTTATATATGTCTTAGTCTCTCCCAGCAGAAATGCAAGAAAAGGAAGACAGGTGACAAGCATTTATCAACCTGAAACATCCTTGCCTTTGAGCATTTTAAAATGGTGCCACTTAAATAGAACAACTGCTCCACCAGACCATGCTTTGTTGGACTCTACAGCTGTATTTGATCATTTCTGTCCGATGAACATAAACTTTGTTTGTGTAATTTTTTTTCTATCTTAATTTACTACGTGGGATTAAGGTGTCACGTGCCCTTCTTAAAGGATTTCCACAAAGGGCAAACTGGTGTATCCTCACTTATAGCTTCTTCAGATGCATCATTTAAAGGACTGTGCACAGCTCATTTTAAAGGTTATAAGCAGGAGGGCAAAGTAGAGGGGAGTTGATGAAGAACCGTTACCTCGGTACATTGTAGAAGACCAAGTGGCTCTCAGAGATATAGAACTACATGCTGAACCTCTAAGCCAGAATCACTAATAAAGATATGAAGACGGTTATCACAGCATTAATCACCTCCAGGTTAGATTACTGTAACTCTCTTTATTTTGGCTGCAGCCAGACTTCTAAGCAGGTACTCGGGAAAGAGAAATGATGTATCAGTGTCTCTTTACTTGCTTCCTCTTAAATATAGAACCTGTGCAGCTTACGTCACAAAATAACGTGGTCTATGCTTATTCCCTCATAGACTTGACAGTCTAAGTAGCAACAAGGTCAGAGCTGGGTTACCCACCAAACGCACCTCCCTGTGTCCATGGTTCCCTCTATCCTAAAGTACGAGGTTCCGGCATCCTGCTCTGAGGGCTGGACAAGGTTCAACAATGAGCTTCACACGGAGGTTTGCTGTGAGGCACAGTGTGTCAGGAACTCACAGTTACAGAGTTCAAACCTTAAAACTCAGGTTCTAGTATGATGTGGTCCCAGACTTTGCCTGAAAATAATATCTTCACAACCAACTATGTGAACTAACAATGTTAAAATACACATAACTGTACGAAACACACAGCAACCTGTCGTCCACCGTGGGAGAATAAATAGTCTTGATAATGTCACTGCAGGGTCTCTGAACTTCTCTGGATTTATTCTAACGCTAGAGCTCTTAGATCACATGTGTCCAACTCCAGTCCTTGGTTCTTGCATGTTTTAGATGTTCTTGCTTTAAAACACCAGATTTAAATGAATGACTTGTGGACAGGCTTCTTGAGAACTTGATGATTTGGTGAGGAGGTAATTAAACCATTTCAGTGTGTTCTATATTTGATTTTGATGTTTTTATCTGTATTTGATTCTGTGGTGTTAGTTTCATAATTTTAGTTAGGTTATCCTATATTTCATTTAGAAAATACATGATTGATGTTTTTACTTCTGTATTTCTATATTTGATTATGATTTAATTTAGATTATTTTAGCTACTATTTTGACTGTCTTAGCTCATGTTTAGATATGTTTGGTTTCGTGATTTTTATTTACATTTCCCTATATTTCATTTAAATTATACATGATTGATGTTTTTTTCTGTGTTTGATTATGTACCTGCTGTATTTGATTCTGTTGTTGTTTCTGTATTGTATAGCACTTTGGATCGCCTTGCTGCTGAAAAGTGCTACGTAAATAAATTTCACTTCACTTGAATCAGTTGTGTTGGGAGCAGAAAAACCTCAAACCTCCAGGACAGTGCAGCCTTGTGGCCTGGAGTTCGATACTCCTGTCTTTGATCAGCTGAACAGCTCTTGCTGGATTTACCACATCCTAGATTAGTCAGTAAGGGAGATGGTGACTTTGCTGGAGCAGCCCAAAACATGTGGAATAATTTTAGTTTCTTGATCAAATGAGTCCCCTCAGTTGAAGCTTTTAAAACTCAGCTTAAGACACATATATAATTTTGAACCAGAGTTTTGGCATTTTAAGTTTAAGTTGTTGTTTGTATTTATTTAGTCATGCTTTTCTTTGTACATTTTTATCACCACTAAATTATGACATTTATTTTCTTTGGCTTTTAATTGAATGAAATGGATTCATAATTCTAATGTTTCATTTATTTATTTATTACTTAGTTTTACATACTCTGTTTTAACATATCTCTTTCAGTTTTTAAGTTGATTTTATTGTTTTGGGGTTACCATTTTTTTGGTGATTGTTTTATGGAACTATTTTACAGGACTTTGGTCAACTTTAGTTCTTTTTATTTTGCTTTAAAAAGTTTATTTGATTCATTGTATGCTACTTCTGAAACCTGTAACTTACAATAATTACAAGCTATGGGATTTGTAAACTTGGTACACTTGGTGGAATGTGAGTAAAAAAAAAAAGGAAAGGATTTCCAGCATAGAGAACTCTAAAAAAGTAATTCTTCCAAAATGGAGGAGTACATTTTTAATTTAATGCCAGCCTTACATATTATACTAGTGCGAACACAGCCAGAGCTGTTTTTCCTCCATTTCCATGGTAACCTATAGTGGAATTTGGTTTCTTTATGTATTTCTACCATTTTCTTGCTCCACTCATGACCAAATAAAGTGAAACATTTGTTACTGGACTCTGACCAGTTTAACGTCAAATTGTGCCATAAGTTGAAATGTGTTCATGCATCTGAGTGGACGCCACCATGTCAGTTCCACTGCAAGAAAAGCTGCACCGGTTTGTGTTTTACGCAGCTTTTTGTACACAAGCAAATCACTTGTGCAACTTTGGGACAATCTTAAGAGACTGAGCAGTAATGATGAAAACTCAGGTTATTTATTTGCACTCATTACCAACTTCTCATTTAGCCCACAGTACCGTCAATTACACTCAAACAAAATCAATCTAGGAAAAAGAAAAATAGTGTAGAAAATGTCCCTTTCAAGTGTTATCAGTACACACCGTGCCTCTCACTTGCTGTTTCTTGGGTTCTGGTGACATCTCTTGTGGGATGAATTTGATTGGTCCTTTTATCTGCCTCCTAGACCTCTTGGTGCCATCAGGCAACGTCTCCATGGCGATGTCGGCTTCGTCGCTGCTAGCCTGGTCGCACTCAGAGCACTGCCTGAGAAGAACAAAGAAATGTACGTGTGAATACTGTACTGGTTTTATTTAAATGAACTAACACAAGTCGCCTCTTATTACAAACCAAAAAAAAAGAAAAAATCCACAAAAAACAGCTGAGGTGAAAACTGATGACATTCCAGAAACTAACATGTTTGACTATTTTCTGGTAATTAACCTTGTGGTAACTGCAAGCAGAGTCCTTGGATGACTAAGCTGTTCACTCTATTTTTAATGCTGAAGCCAAACACCCTCCCAAGAAAACCTTTTCAGCCTTGTATCCAAGATCTCATTCTTTTGCTCATGACCCAGATCTTTCAGGTGACAGCTGGAACATAGACACACCAGTAAATTGATAGCTTTGCCTTTCAGCTTAGCTCCTTCTTCACTATCACAGTCTGGTGTATCGCCCTCATTACTGTTGGCAAAGCTCTGGTTCGTCTGTCATTTCTCGTTCCATCTTATAATCAAGGCGAAGACGCTTTACCTTTTTACCATCTGGCTGGAGGGAACATTTTACCTTTTATCCATAAGCACAGACAACAGTCAGAACGTTTCCTCCTGCGGCTTGAAGCCACGGAGAAACAACTTTCACTTGATGCCTCTTTCCAAGGGAAACTCCAGAAAAGAGAATCCAGCCCCAAAGACCAAGCTACGCGTGGATGTAAGGCCTAGTTTGCATTGATCCACCTGACACACACCAGCTCTGGCTTCTGTCCCAAGAGTGAGGTGACATTTCATGCCCGAAAGCCAGATCACGCCCGTGGGGAAACAGCTCGTCCAGGACCCAGGCCATGCCTGAAACCCTGCACACATTGCACCTCGCCTTGTTTACCCTCTCTGCGGTTGGTAGGTCCAACTAAAGGAGGCACACTGTGGCTTCAGTCAACGACAGCCATTTTACCAATCCCATCATTAAAAACAACCTACAATGAATATCAAGCAGTGTCAGAAATCTTCTGGAAAGGTATACAATCAAACATTGTATGGTGTAACCCAGGTTACTGTCAAGATCTTATAATGTGTAAGTGTGTGTGTGTGTCTGAGTGTGTGTGAGAGAGAGAAAGAAACATGCACAATTTTTAAAATGGCACAATAAGAACCCCCCTTTATTCTGACCCTTCCCCTCAGACTAATTTGCCATGGAAGACCCAACCAGGAGCTGATGATCCAAAAAAACCCAACCTTCGGAATTATGGGATGACTCAAACCCCCCCAGCACATGAAGGCAGGGATTTTACAGTTTTACAGAACCTATTAATACTTATCAACTATAAAATATCATGCCTTTTATTACATACTAAATATCAAGTGCATTTCTTTAACAAGCCTTAAACTAATTTATAATAATCTTGAGTGAAGAAGAAAAATAGCAAAGATTTAAGTAAATGAAAAACAGTTTTATTCAGCTTTCTCAATTAATTCATTCATTCGTTCAGTCATTCATTCGTATTGTTCCTTAGATGAGAAGCAGAACACGGTTAAATATCAAAAAGAAAGTCTCGTAGCCTTTGATCTTTAATCAAACTTACTACGATTACAATGGCCTGGATGACCGAGAACCTCTACCGACATTTAGACATAGAGATGAAAGTGGAATCTTTCTGAAAATGCCGAAGATGATGAGGAAATACAATATTTTAAAATCTGTCACAGCACTTGCATTTAAAGAACAAACTATGTTTTCCAAATCCATTCAGTTTTTGTAAGGATTGTCATAAAATCAGATGTACACATGCAGGAAGACTCCAACCGACTGACTTTGTAGCTGTGGCTCAGGTGAAAGCTGTTACCCACAGGACGACTTGTAACCGATTTAATTTCTGATTATATGATATAAAAATAAGCCAAATTACTGCAATTTTGAGACATTTCTCTTTTTTTTAAAAATTCTACTCAAAATTGTTCTTAGAAATACAGTAGACGTCCATTAAAAAAACATAGAAGTTCATTTTCAATTAGTATAATTTTGACTGGACTGTGTTTTGATCAGTCCCTATTAATAGACCTGTGGAATACAACTCTTAATTCATCTACAAGAGGTATAGGAATCAGTTCATTCTACTCTTTAAATAATATGAAAATGTGAAAACACCAACCTTAATCACATGGATTGTGCCTCATGAACACATACCCCCTCCAAAAAAGCAGTCTCTGCCTGCTCTGTTTGTTAAAACAAAGAGCACGATCGTTTGGGGCTTTTTCTGAGCTCAACACCCCAATTAACCAACTCTGCTTCTACATTTTTTTCTTTCATTTAACGTTTCTAATTTTGAAACAATAAAGCAAAAAAAAAAAAAAAAGAAAAAAAAAACTCTATTAGTATTAGAAGAATCCCTCCAGTCAAACTTTAACTGCATTACAAAACCACAAGCACATTACGTTCTAAGACACTAGCTGCATTTCTTTATTATTTTCATTTACTGCATCGTAAATGAAAATAGTCTTTTTTAAAGGCTGGAAGATGTTGTTCACTGACCATCATTATACAATCTAACGGTGGTATTTTTTTTAGATAAAGAACTATACTAGATTAGAGGGAACTGTGACATTTCTTTCATCGCTGCAGCCGACACTACCTTGTGACTTTGTAGCTGCTCTTCTGCTACAGGAGCCCAGGAACCAGAATATGATCCCTGCTGATATAAAAAAAAAATTAAAAGGTGTTCATGAGAAAACTGAATTAATTAATACCCAAATGGTGACACCATAAATCCTAGAGGATTTACGGTATTTTCCACACTATAGGGCACATTGGATTATAAGACGCACTGTCAATGAATGGTCCATTTTCAAACTTTTGTCATATATAAGGCGTACCGACCGGACTATAAGGCGCATTCAGCGAAACAAAACAGCCCCCTGTCTTTTCGGAGAATACTGTACCGACGTAAAGGCCCCCACATACTCGGGCGTACTTCACTCCACTTTGGAGGTCCGCACAGACTCGAGGCGGACTCAACGCAGACTTGAAGCACACGTCCGCACAAAGATCAATTTTTATGACCGCATACACTTACTCTGTGTCACAATAAACTGCCCGGCGAGAAACGGTGTTCACATCGAACCGTTTTGTGTGCGACAACAACCGCTCTCAGTTGAGAATCGGCGCCGGCGCGCAGTGCAACTTCCGCTCTCTGTAAGCACTGACAGGTGTGCGGCGGCTGCTCTGGTGATGAAGAAACAGGGCTAAAGGCACCTTCTTGTCTTTTGTTTTTTTAAAGCGAAGAGGCAAGCGATCTCTCCCTCCTCGTCCGGTGACACCATGACTGAAATTTGTCACAGGAGAATTTTAGGCAATCTGTACGCTCGAGTATGAGGTCCGCCCGGCTCACGGAGTACACAAAGTACGCCCGAGTATGTGGGGGCCTAAAGCTGCAAGCGGTGCGGCTTTGTAGCTTACCAAAGTTGTGCTAAAACATTCTTACATATATAAAGGCGCTCCGGATTATAAGGCACAGTCGTTTTTTTGAGAAAATTGAAGGCTTCTAAGTGCGCCTTATAGTCCGGAAAATACTGTACAGAGATTGCAAAACGAACGTCTGAAGTACTTAGAAAATATTTAGATTCAGTCACTTAGATAATACCTCCAAATGTGACAAGTGAAACCAGGTTTATTTAAAAGAAGTTTCAAGTTCAAAAGATTCAAATTCTATCTTTAGTGAGGGGTAGGGTGTGCTTATAGTAGGATCTGCCACATCACTAATGTATACTTAATTTACCTCTTTCTGCTTTATTCAGCTACTACACAACCTATTAGAATATGGCTAGATTTTGACAAATTAAGAAAAACCTCCTTCTGAGACAATGCTATGCTTTTAGTACTTGCCAACCAGTGTTTTTCTGATATTTTCCAAGTCCCAGAGACATTCTCATGCTCCCTCATCACGCTCTATTTGTCAGCAGCCCATTCCCACAACAATACTACCGTATACAACCACAATTGCACCGCGCCACTGGCCACACCCTGGCATAAAGTCTCTTGGGCTGCATTAACATGCAGCTAGATGCAAGAAGATCATGTCATACTAGCATGACACTAACGACCTTGTCACAATCTGTGGAACTTTTCCTACGTACATATGGGAGGTTTCTAGGCCTCCATCATCAGTTTCAGCCTTGCTGTGGAGGAAAACTTCTGTTCCGCAGCGAGAGGATGCATTTGTTTTGTGTTGAACCTGAACCACATTCACTTCTTATTCCTTCCTCGTTCAGCAGGCCTCACCGTTATGAGAACAAGTGCTTTTTCCTTCGAATCCAAAAGGCAAATGAAGGACAACTGAGACGTATGTCGAGCTCATGGCACAATCCTATTTGTTGATGCACTACTTGGAGCGCTGCCAGTGCTGTGTGCACGTGATGGAGTTGGAGTTTAGGCATGAGGCCAGCAAGGTCAGTCCTGCTTAAAATCCTTGAAACCACACCAGTGTCCTCGGGCCCCAAGTCATGGATCTGCTGCCACTATGCTCCACCCAAGACTATGCTACACTGGCACCATAATGATAAACCACCATTAACCCCGCTATAGCAGTTTTGTGCATGCCGAAAACTATCATGGACCTACTGGATCTCATTTTATCACTCATAAGGGGGATCTCACTGTGTTTTTTAATACATTGTTAAAGAAATCTAGGTAAGAACCTGCAAAGACCACCTGCATTCAGGCTGACTTCTCTATGTTGCAGTGGGGTCGTCATCATCCACTGTGAATGGAGCTAATCTAGTTTTTACTAATCTCACTATGTAAATTAGCAGTTGCATTCTTACATGCTTGTATTAACTCAAGCTTACAGCTGGCTTTTTTCTACCCTGTATATTTCCAAACAAAGCATTGTCCTTTCCCAGCTATTGCCCGTTGGCTCGGGTCTCTGTATGTGGCCAAACATTGAAGCCGTCTCATGTACATTTTACTCTTGAAGCCCAATACTCTCAATGACGCTTACCAATAGCTATTCTTGGTCTTCTTGGGCATTCGTGTTAGCGGAGGCTCCAGGCAGCCTAGGTGGTAATAGAGCTTGCATGTGTCGCACAGCACCAGCAGATGTTGGTCCTGATTTTTCTTACAGATCCCACAGCTGCAGGAAAAAAATCATGAGCAAATGAAAAAAATGAGTATAAAATGTAGGTGAGAATCACTGATCGTGAGTTCGGTGCTCAAGCAGAAGCGAGACAAAATAAAACAATGAAATAAAATCTGTAAAATGTGTTTTGCTAAAAAAATAAATAAAATAAAAATAAAATACATCAAATATAAATTTATAAGCCACCTAAATCAAGCATAATCTGTTTTGACTGTGTCCATCTCTCAAACACTGTGTTTACCTGTAAAGTATTGCCGGCAAGCTAGAAGACTTCCCAGGTGTTCCTCCTTCCTTCTTGCTTGGCTTTCTTTCTTTTGGAGCTTTTAGAATTGCAGGAGTGTTCAGTTTCTACAAAAAACAAAAACAAAACAACAACAACAAAAATAAAAAGCTGATCAATATAAGTTGACAACAGTCTATACTGAAATATTAAGACAAATTCTCTATTTGTGTCAAAGAGGTTTGAATTAAGTTCATCATCAAAATCAAGAATTTGGACAATCTAAATAACAGCTTCAAAGTGCAATAAAGTTCCTTTACACCAAAGGCATGAGTAAAAGTAAAAAAGAGACCTGTTGTATGTGGCAGGTGGAAAAATTACAGAAGATAGTCAGATTATCGGAATCTCAGGTGCAGTGCTGCCATGCAGGTTAATTAGAAAATTTATCTTGTAGGAACTGAGTCTGTCACTAAACAGACAAGGTTTCCCCTGAGGACGCTCTAATCTAAGCATGCAAGCTCAGCCTGCAGCTGAGGGAGGCTTCCTACAGGGAGACCTGATAGGCAGGGGGGCAGGTGACCAATGCAGAAGGGCTTCCTGAGGTCATCCTCTTAACCTGAACGGAGGTCTACAAGCATCTGACCAGAAGAGAAGGTCTCTTCTATAGATATGAAGTAGTTCAAGTACAACTGATGTTACTTGGATGGATAAAGACGTTTATAGAAAGAAAAAAATTGAAAAAAGTAAAAAGTTGGAACACTTCAGCAAACACAAAGGATTTTAAGTGTCAAACTGCCATATCCTTGGGGGGGGGGGAATCCATCAAAACATTAGAATGAAGGAACAAACTGGGCACTGCCTTTGCTTAAAAGTACTTTCATCATTTCGCATACACTAAAAATGTAAATGTGAAAAACAACATTGCAGAGGCCCTTCATAACTATTTGTGCAGGTTCAAGTGAACTTCTTCAGCTTGAAGACTAATCCTCACATGCCAAAATCTTTGGGCCCTGAAGCTACAGTTATCTGAGACACTCTGATTTTACACCAGATTCGACGAGGATTAAAACACAACTTCTCGGTTGCATTTCAGGGACAAATGTGTATACAGTAGCAGCGACGGCAGCCATTATCAATAAACTGTATGCAAATAATTTATTTTAAAAAAATGCTTGGGGGCATTTTAATACTTTTGGCTAATGCAGACTTGGATTCAAAGGAATATCTTGGCCAAGACTCAAAAACTGAACATTTAAAAGGATTAGTCCAGATATTTTGAAGCGCAGTTCCGCATTGTTGTTTTCAGTAATAAAAAGCCTTTTACATAAAACAGTTAAACACTTTGGCCACAAAGACTAGCCCCTCTTTAAGCTGCGCATGGTCATTCATAAATTACCAATGAAGCTGGCCATATGCTGCAACGATGTGAGCTTTGATATATGGAACTACATGAGGCGTGGAGTCTAACTTATAAGAACTGAAGTAAGGTACTGCGCTGAACATCTCCTATTCTAAATCTCGCTACAGTCTGTTATCACCATTACACACCCTCAAGCCGTGAAACTGGCCTATACTTTTATACATCGACTTTTATGACAGTACCTTGCTCGGCAGCTCAGAGGCATAACAGCAGCAGGTACACTTCAACCCCTAGCTGCCTTGGTCCTTTCAGTAATCGAGGATTTGAGAAACAAAAATTCTATGGTATTAAAACCATATACTACATTGTTGATATTTTCATGGAAAAGGCTAAAAACTATTTTCAAAATAACATGTACAAAAACCAGAAGATACTGAAGGGGGCAAAGAGCAATCTACATTTAACTAAAGAGAACTAGAACAGACTTTTAGGGACATTAGGGTCTAGGTTTGGGATCTCTGATTTTAACTGCTGTGCTAATGCTCTTTGTGTAACCATTACCATGAAGCAAGTGTGACCGTTAATGATGATTTAGGGGTGTTTTACCAGAGGCAAAACTTGTAAACTTCAACCAACTTCAGTATCACAAATAGTCTCATACTTAGAGATGAGTAAAAAAAGATTTAGTGTTTTCAGTAATGTTATGACCAACCTGTTCGATTCAACTAAAGCCAACAGGAATGATCGAAATGAGCCTGGACGGAAGGGGTCAAGTTATTGCAGCAAACATGTGCACTCATGTTTTGACAATAATTTTAATCTGTGAGGACAGAGACTGAAGAAAACTACCTTGAAATAATCACCAAGTATGTCTACATGAGCAATAATTACTAATAACTCAATAAAATCTGACTCTGAGTAAAACACTGCCATAAAAAACAGCATTTTCTGACGACCTTAAACTAATAAGATCACATTCAGTGTGCATGTTAATTAAATTAAGCCATGTAGGGTATCCTTATTTGTACCGTCATGTAAACATGTATACACCTTAATTGCGTATCATTTTCTAGTTTTAATAGCATCCGGTGTCAGACATTGCTGCTGTAAAACGTGTCTTGGGCTCCTGAGCTGCCAGGTTGTTTTGATTATAACCATCAGATTGTAACTGATCAATGACTTCAGGCCCAAGGTGTTTTGGTATCAAGTAAACCTCTGTTACTCTTGAGTTATTTGTGATGCTACGTAGCGCAGAAGTGAAACAAACCAAAAAAAAATCTAAGCTTAAATTTAGCTTTACCATACGTTTGAGTGACAAACAGAAGGGATCTTCTGAGTGTTTCCATGTGAAGTTGGCAAGTGTGTTAAAACTTTAAGAGCACCAGGAACAAAAGCCCCGACTGTGTACTGGATGAGTGATGCTGGTCCCACTAGGGGACATCAATTATTTCTGCAAATGCACAGGCAGGATGACAAATAGGAGACGAAAATGTAGCAGACAGATGACACAAAAGCACGCAGCGCTTTGACTGATGCTCCAACTTATACTGTGCATGTTCATAATTAGGTGATTTATGCTGGTCATTGCAGAGTCAGCGTTAGTCTCCCACATTCCAGTCCATTTATCTGTCTTGCTACCATTTAAAATCATTTGACCATTTATCTACAATGCTCATACTCTCAAAAGCTGCACTTTTAATTTAGCGTTTTATGGCTCTACCAAGTTCTATGTTTTATACATAATGTAAAACTTTTAGTGACTACACTGTCTCTGATAGGATGTTGGATAAACTACAGTTTAGGTCATGGGCCAGATAACAGTTTCAAACAGACAATACATACAGGAGTTTAAAAAATTGGAAAGAATTTGGGTAAACTATTTTAGGACTATAATAAAAATATTGAATGGGAATTTAATCAATTTACAAAACTCTGTAAATGTTTGAAAATAAGTGAAAAATGCCCAAGGAAAAAAATATCAAGTATAAATGTGCTTAATGTTTTTATTTATTTCTAAAAATCCTTTACAGATTTAAAATTAGATTTCTTTTTTTTAAATAGCTTATTTACTATAGTGTTGCCTCAGCTTGTCTTAATATTTTGTTCTGTTTGTGAACTGAAAGACCAGCTGCTACAGGTTGAAAAGGACAAAATTCATTTTTCTGTTCTTGAAAGAATACACTTTTTAGAGCATAAATATAGTGATATTTTCAAACCAAGAGTACTGATGAAGACACAAAAGTTGCACAAAAAAAACCTGTGCAAAACAGAATTTGAAGTTAGAGTGATGTAATCAGTAAATGTGTGTGTGTGTGTTGTCAGCCTAGTTCCTGAGTGTTTAAGAGTCTAATGACAACATGAGGATCAGATCATCCTACATTGCCATACTTTCCTAATTAGAAGGAAGAAACTCTTTTGCTTTTGCATTAATGACAAATTTAGTTGAACAGCTATGCAGTTCATTTTTAAGTACTTTATTTAATGGTTGTTGTCCCAACTGGGAAATCTGATTTCTTTAGGGGTGCATGCAACAGTTCCTAGCATTAACTTCTAATAAAGGTAACAATGAATGAACAAAATCCATTTGGTAAATGGAAATGACATGCAATAAACATATTTCAGCATGACTAAAAGTGACATGTTTTTGTACTGTTGGAGGAAACCAGAGTACTTGGAGAAAACGCACACAATATCAACTCTACATCAGAAAGGACCTGGCTGAGATTTGAACTTGCAACCTTCTTGCTGGGAGTCTGAGCAATAGCACAAACCTCGGTGCTACTTTGTATGCTTCCTATCATGATAATAATATGCTTCGAGGGGTGCCGAGTACAGCTGAACTCAACAGACGCGGCGCCAAGTAAAGAAAACAGCTGGAGTCAAGTGGCTCGTTCAGAGCCCTCACTGACCTCTCTGAAAAGATTCATTCAGAGCCTGAAATAAAACCGGTTCTCCGTGGCATTTTTAGTACACCAAACACTTCTTTAGGACTTACAAAAAAAGCTTATGAAGTCTGACATTATTCAGCTTGTGTGTTTGCTTCTGAAGTAAATTTTCAACATTATTTAGATGCTGTTTATTTATTAAAGCGTGTGCGTTGGGTGTTCAGTGGCAGTCATAGGTTTGCATACATTTATCATTGACATAAATGTCAAGTTTTCATTTATTATGAATTTTCTTTAATCCATTCAGGGCAAATATTATGTGTACAGGCTCAAATATATACTGTACAGATATACATCTAAATCTTTTAAGAAGTGATGCTAAAGGCTCTAGAATGACTTAACTTGACAAGGCCAAGACCTATTACCCCATGAATATGCTTGACTGCAACTGGTTGGTTGTCTTTGACAGTATAAAAAAGGTTTCACAGCAGTCACTGGATTGAACGACTTTCAGAACAATGAGAAAGCCCAAGGAACTCAATGAAGATCTAAGGAGAACTGCAGATTTACACAAGTAGATAATATGTTTCGGAGTCATTTCTAAACATCTACAGATTTCAAAATTGATACCTTCAAACTCGACTGAAATTCGTAGCTGAGTACATGGACAAGCCAAATGTCTTCTGAAAAAACAAAAACGCTTTTATGGTTAGACGAGACAAAGGTTGAACTATTTGGTCACAATGACAAGGAGTATATTTGGAGGAGTCACGAACGCTGAACCGGTTGTCAAACACGGTGGTGGTAGCATCATGCTGTGGTACTGGTGCATTGCAGAAAGTGAATGGAATAATGAACCAAGAGTACAACCTCCAAATTCTTCAACTTCACCTTAAATCAATACCTAGATGACTGAAACTTGGCCACAGCTGGGTGTTCCAACAGGACAATGATCCCAAACACACATCAGAGCTGCTCTCTGATTGGATAAAATAAGCTATTAGAATGACCTCCCCGAAGCTAAACTACTCAACTATAATGAATTTGTGAACTGCGCTTCAAATCCAGATTCATGCCAGAGAACTAACCCATTTAACTGAACTCTACCAAAAAGAGTTGTCCAATACCCAGATAGAAAAATACCAGAACCTTGTTGAAGGACACAAATAGTATTGAGGTGAAACTTGCTAAGGAACACTTAACGAAATATCAATTGAGTAAAAGTGTATGTACTGTACATAATTGAAGCTGTATATGCAACTTTGACCTTGTGGATTAGAGAAAGTCAACAATAAATTCAAACTTGTATACCTAATTTTTGTTTTTAAACTTCGTAGAAATTGTATGTTGTTCCCACCTTGGAAAAAGAACACTTTAAATAAATTGTTAAAAGCCCCAAATTATCAAACTTTTAAAATCCAACCTTCTGGCAGTTTTTTTGTCTATGAAAATGTAACAGCAGTCACATTCCCTGTACAACTTTAATGTCTAAATAATGTTTTCCTTTACCAGAAGATAAATGAGTTTTAAAATCAGAGCAGCAGCTTTATGGCTGTAAAGTAAACTGCTCAGACAGGAGTACAAGATTTTTCCTTTTTTTTTTTTTGGCAAAGCAATGCTGTTAACACCACACAGCCACATTAGACAAGTAAATATGGTGCTCAAATAAATGAAAAATCTAAATTTGCTTAACATCCAGCTAAAATGGAGTTTATTATGGGGATTATTAATAATGCATAATAACGTACAATTTATTTTTTCCTTTTTAGAGAAACATTTTGTCCAGAATGCTTTAATCTGAGTTTAAATATTAAGACTCACAAAGTGAATTTATATATTAGATTAAAGCAAATTATGAACCGAAGTATATCAGAACTTTATATTAGACTTTAGCTGCAGTGCATCTGAGAAATTGACAATTTAGCTGTTCTTACTTTGAAAAAAAAAAAAAAACTGTTAAGTTTAGCCAAAGGAGATTTGCATAACAGCTGCAACACCTCACTAAAGCGAAGCCCAAATTAACTTTATCGAGCCTTTACTTTACATCAAACACACTCAGCATTTTCAAATTGCATATTGTGTTTTAAAAGGATGACAGGTCGAGATTGCAGGCAGGAGGGTTAATTTAAACTCAAGCTCTTTTACTTTAAACTCATGCTGCTGAAAAGTATTGCATGCCCCCACACAGCTTGGCACTGTGTTCCTGAAGGAGGAGCATAAAATACATCGCCTTAATGGCAGTACATGTTGATCAGAAAAAAAACCTGTGGGTGTCTTTATTGTAGTCAAACCACGATCATTTGTTGGTCAGCTCTCATTTCTAGAGGACATTTCAGGTCAGCATACACAACAATGTGCATTTACTCTGCAAAGTCACTGCCAACAACAGGAAAATCGCATTTCTGTTTCTTTTTAATTTGCAAATCCGAATGATTGCATAATTCACTGACAATTGAGGCACATCTTTGTATTAGGTTGCTGTAGAAACCAGACATAAAAGCCAGCTTTTACCTGGAATCCTGTCTGACTTCAAGGCAAATAACATGTCAATCAGCTATTGTAAAAGGAGAGGATTAAATATGTTACAGAGTGTAGTATGCATTAGGGATAATGTGCCGTCAAAATTCTTCTTCTTTAAAAAAAGAAAAAAAAAGGAACGTAAATTTCTATGACCATTTTCAGCAATATATTTGGTGTGTGGAGAATATGACGGACAGAGGGAGCACTACCTGGCCCACGATGCCCCCCAGCAGAGTCCACATGGCCTGGCCTTCACTTCGCAGGGCTCCGTTCACATTCAGCAGCTCCTCCAGAAACTCACAGAGCTGCAGCAAGAGAGAAAACGCATCATGATGTGAGAAAACCAATAAACAGCCACTTACATTAAAATAAAGCCTGCAGCAGTGTTGTTTAAAAGACAAAAACACAAGAGAAGACAAAAATGACTTATGGTGATTTCATGAGCTTCTGCCAAAAGGAGAAGGTGGGATAATAACACTTCTTGTCTGTTTGTGTGTGTTTGTTACCTAAATTATCTTGCGAACCACTTGACAGATTTTACTGAATTTTGCAGAAAGTAATCATTGGATGAACATCTACAACTGATCAACTTTTGAAGCCAATCCAATTCAAGATGACTGCCACAGCTAATCAACCTTAGTGAACATAAAAATGGCTATAACTCAGCAAATTTGACAGATAGATCCAAAACCTGGTGTGGTAGTAGCTGAGAGTCCTTCACAACCCATTTGAGCTCTGAAATCTGAATGAACCGGTACAAAAGGTGGCAGGTGACATGCATTTATTCAAGAAACGCCAGGCCTTTAATTACTACTAGTATACCACTGACTTCTCGAACATTTAAGCACAATCTAGAAACTACCCTGTATGGATCTACTGCTTCTTTTCAAGTTCCCTAAGAAAAAAAAAAAAATAACCACATTATTTGACATTGCTGTAGAAATAAACAATATGAAAACAGAATTTGGGAACTTTAAAGACTCATTTTTTTAGGTTGAGCTGCTCAGAATGTTTTTGTTCTTTATGTTAAACCAGATTTTGCAGAGCAGTGGCTGCAGCTCTGTGCTTCATGTGTTCGTTCTTCGGGAATCTCCTAGTATGTATCAGTTAAAACATGACTTGTAATGCCATTTTTCACCAGCACTTTTGCCAAGGCCAACACAGCTAAGCAATGCAATTAGTAACATGCGCTCCATTAATAACACGACGCGCAAGCCACACAGTTGTACGCAACATTAACTCCTGTGACTTTTACTCCGTCTTTGTATTCCCTTCTTCACGTTGACGGATGGAGCTGAAGTCACTTCACAGAGGTCACGTGTTTGGAAAAATAAGTCAAACACCAGAATATTACTGAAAACCAATGTATGCACAGCGAGGCCATCCAATTCATCAAAATTATCTAATGTGGCGAAATACTTGCAATAATAATTGTTTGTTGTTTCCAGTCATTCTGTAGTTAACATTATTATTATTATAGAACAAAGCTAAAAGCCCTGCAAGGGAAAGCACTAGTCAAAAGATAACAATTAATAGACTGGCGACCTGTCTAGAAGTGTGGGTTGCCCTTTGCTCAATCCCGGCTAGAAGAGGATCAGACCTCTTCAAAAGGGTAAGGAAGCTAAGATTATCACCGCCCTTCTTTCATTTTGGTTACTTTGTTAGAGTATTAACACTTGAAGGGGTAAGGTACGGGGCAAAGTGAAATCCTGATTTCATAATGACACTGCGAAAAGGTGCCGTGAGAGCACAGAACATTTTTTTTCTTTTATCGTTCTTGGGATAATTTCACAAAGGATACGCCTAATTTAAAGTTATTTGAACTTGAACCGCACAAACAACCTTGCACAGATCCATTGATCCATGGCTGTATTTTCTGTGGTTTCAGGGTAAAATTAAAGGCCTGAACTAAGATCACTAAGTTCAACTTTTCATGTCAGAGTGTTAAACTCAGATGGTCTAATGATGAGAAGGGATGGAGACGTAGCGGGTTTGATCAAACCACGAAAATAATGTTAATCTCCTGATGCTGCGAGATAAGTTCACGCTCAGAATATGTGTTGAGAAGTATCCTCAGTTATTACTACCCCATCAAACTTTAGCTCTGTTCTAACTAAACTTGTGTTTGCTAAGGTTCATTAGCTGTGGTGGCCATTTTGAATAAGGCTGACTCCACAAGGAAGACTCCAATGATTAGTTTTAATAAAATCTGTTCAGTAGTTCATGAGTTATTTTGCTAACACAACAAACATTATTGTCCTTTTGCCTTTGGAGGTGGGAACTGATTAATGCAATGACTGGATGACAGATTAACACGAGCCACTTCCACTGATCGTTTCCTGTCTGCAGACAATGGATGGCAGTCGGTGAACTGAATATCAGTGAAAGTAATGTAAAAAAGTAAAGGAAAAAAAAAGGTTTAACATCAAATGTTGTTAATAAAAACCAAGAAACCCAAACCTACATTACAATTTGCACATTTACTAAAAGACACTGTAGGTTTGGCTAACCCCCATAAATCAGAGATCATTTTTTTGCTCAAGAAATCACTGTTTCTATTAAATATTGTGTTTCAAGTACTGCATTAAAAGCACTCAAAAGAAATATGTACACAAGATCTGAAGACAGTGTATGTGTTGCTGACCTTGTTGTACTCCACATGAAGTTTTTCTTGCTCACTTTCCAGTTTGTCTTTTAAGTTCTTCTGCTCAGAGATGTTGTCCTGGATCTGGATCATTCGCATGTTCCGCTCTGAATGATAATAGGACGAAAATCAATGGCACGATCACAATCTTTATACTGAAAAAAAAAGCACATGAGAGAGTGTACTGATGGCAGATAGGCCCTGTGCGGGCTAATGAAGTATGTTCTCAAGGTGACATTTATTTTGGAAGCAAATGTCTTTACTCAACATTCTAAATGTATTAAAGGTGCCAATGCAAACGCACTGAAGCACTGTCATTTATTTCCGGCAGGTATTCTTCTGTTACGTCACTATTTCTGATTTGCTATCCCTCCCGCAGCTTTGGAAAAATGTTTATTATTATTACTAATACTATTACTACCTCACAGTTGTCAAGCTTGATGTTAAGAAGATAGTGTTTGAGATTTACACACAGCACCTTCCATTGGTAATTAATGGATTATTAATTAATTACTATTAAAAGCTACGTTTCTTTTACCTACACATTTTATCAGTTTTAACTATTTATAACCATTTTTATCAATCCATCTTCTATCGCTTATCTGTGGTCGGATCATGGAGGCAACAGGTCCTGGACAAAACCCCAGACCTCCTTTTCCCCAGCGACACTCTCCAGCTCCTCCTGGGGGATCCCAAGGAGGATACATAATCCTTCCAGTGAGTTCTGGGTCTGCCCCAAGGTCTCTTTCCAGTGGGACATGCCGGGAAACCTCCAGGAGGATCAATTTTTGCTTTAAATTTAAATTCAATGTAAATTAAACCAGTACAACAACCATGTTTCTGGGTTGCTTTAAAAAAAAAAAAGGAAATACAGGCCGGGGGGGCTCAAAAGAGAATATGGCCCACAGGCTGCCATTTGGTGATCACTGGCCTAAGCTATAATGAAAACCCTCAAAAGATTCTTATTATAATCTACTGTTTTTTATTTATAGGCAGGAAATGGTTAACTCTACCCACCTCAAGTAAGAAGCTTCTAAACTATCACTATCTTTTGCATTATTCTATAAATGTCTAATAGAAAAACAGAGTAGATGTTAAACATTGTATTAACAGTATAACTGGTAAAGACAGACGTGTTTTCTAAGCTTGATCTAAAAACTCTAATTAGATCAGCATCAGTTGTTGAGCTTTTATTTTTCTACAGTTGTAACTCAGCTGAATTAGCTTCAACAAAATGGTGGTGAATGGAGCTGATGAAGTTTGTTCACCTAAGTAGTAGTTGACAAAGTCCGCTGTGAGGGCAGGCTGCTTGTGTTTTCTGCGTCCATCCATGCTGGCATTGGCATCAGATGTGTCCACAGGGAAAATATCTGTGCTGATGCCCATCAGTTCTGCCTTCCTCATCAACTTCCTGATGGCTGAGGCGCTCGAGGTCAGAGGTCGAGGCAGTTTCTCGCGGGGCACCCAGGCCTGAGGTCGCGTGTTCCTGGACAGCTCTGCCTTTGCTCGATACTGCTGCAGGCGAGTAGAGATTCTTGCCTGCAGTTTGGAAACCTTAAAACGTTTAACATCTCATCTATGTTGGTTTAAAATGCATTTCTCCCATGTGACGTTTTTACAAGTCAAAAAAGTGTTGACCCAAATGTTAAAAGAGTTCCATGAAAGAAACACTGGTGAATGTTACCTGAGCTTCAGGAGTAAGCTGTTTCTCTCTCTCCTGCAGGGAGACCTTACAATAAGACTGTAAAGCCAGGTAATTCTTCCTTTTCCACTTCCTGTCAAAACGGTCGGCGTGCTGTTTGCAGTACGCAAAAAATGGATCGGCAATATCCTGGAGACAAAAACAAACACATGCATGAGCAACCAAAGTATAAAAACGTATGAAAACAAATCTTATTCTAAGTTTAAGTAACTAAAGTCATCTTAAGGTCCTAAAATCTGGATGGGACAAAATCAGTGGTGGGCCATCAGGGCCAGCAAGGCCTTCTCTGCTGGCCTAACATAACCAAGAATCATGATCATAATTATGATAAAGGTTAATTTAATTTTTTATTTACTTTCCCTCGATATCTAAAAGTATTCATATTCTCTTCATGTCATATTATGCTCCTTCCAGTGCTGTTGTTTTTAGGTTAGAGTTTTAATCTAATCAGAATTCAGCTCTTATGTTGCCAGGCTGTATGAAATCTGCCCGGGCCTTCATAATGAACAATGCGGGCGTCTGTGCACTGTAAGTGAACGGGCAAATATAGTTGATAGATAGTTGCGATAGCCAATCAGATCTTGAGTTGTGTCAGTGAGGCCCTCTAGTTGGCTAGAGGAGGACGGCCGACCCCGAGCCAGCTAACCTGTCCCAGAATGGATTTTGTGTTGAAATATGTGTTTTGGGGGACACAGCCGTTTTGGTGAGTGCAAACATTTTATTTATTTTATTCTATTTTATTTAGTTTTGACAGTAGCATACCAGATATGTTTTAATTGCTGATGCGGGTTTGTTGGTTTTTAAAATGTGCAATTTCGTACACAACTGAGGTGATGCAATGCTTAAGTGTGTTTCTAACTACTCTCCAGTCCTGGTGTTATAAATGCTGGCATAATGAAAGGTATTTATTGACTAAGTTGGACATCATTGAAGGCCTAAGTGCGAAATGCACCGCCCGCCACTGGACAAAATAGTGACAACAAAAACCTTCGTCCTTTATGAGATAATTGTTGGGCTGGTACTAAATATTGAAATAGATTTGAAATAGGTAAATCCTCTGCGGCCATGCAGTTTTTAACACTTCCTGACACTTGTGAGATGGTTTATGTCGATTCAACATCTGGGTCTGTTGGGTCAGAATTCTAATGGATCTGTCCACTTGGTTTCTGTGCTGTCATAACATTTTAGTGGTTATGAGTGCTTAAAATTTTGTTTCCTTAATTTTGTAATAATGCTTCGCCCTGCATATTTTAAACAATCATCAATGTCTCTAAGCATGCGAGACAACAGGTTTTAAACCCTTCATGAACAGTAGGAGTCCATCCAATGTGGATGAAAATCTCTGTCTTCCCTCTCAACTTTTCTGTTTTAGTGACAGTAACACAGATTTTTTTTTTTTTCTACTCAGTCATGGTATTGTTTTATCAGTTTTGTACCTATCCATGAGCTAACTTCTGCCTGTAAAAAGAGAACAGTCTGCCCATAAAGAGTCCAAGCAGAAGAAAGCAAAAGGCAGGCTGCGGGCCAGCCATGGGAAATTACTGTAAAGGCTGCAAAAGCTGTGCCACTCAAAATTAAATAAAGACAAGAAAACATGCAGGTTGCAAATTGAATAACTAATCTCATAATTGTAACATTACAAGTGTTGTGAACACTATATCATATATTGTATCAGTGATGGGCAGTAATTTTCACATATCCAAAGGCTATTTAAAATGAGGGAATTTTAAGAATTACTATGACCGTTATGACCGGGTTGTTTTTATTTTCCCACTGGCACTTGGTAGAAAAACAAAAACAAACAAACAAAAAAAACAACTCAGAATATCAATGTTGTTGTTCTTCGGCTGCTCCCTTCTTCAGGAGTTGCCACAGCGAGCAAACTCGCACAAAAGATTTGGCAACTGTTTTTACGCCGGATGGCCTTCCTGCTGCGACCTGGGAGCGAACCTGCAGCCTCAGGATTACAAGACCTCCAAGCTGTCAGAGTACATGATCCTCCTCCAGGCTGAACCAGTTTTTCAGCCGCAGGACTTCGTGCGAGTGAATGTTAGTTCGCTGCACATCCCAGCTACGTGGACACAGCCATTTTTAAAGTAAAAACATGAAACAGGCAAGGGCTATAAATTCATAAAGCAGCAGCTGAGATTAGTGAATGTTAAGACCGCTTTCTCTGCTTTCAGCTTGTTGTGCTATTTTAATTAGTCCTGCATGAGTAAAGGACAAAATAAGCATGTCCTGTGAGAAGCATGAATTGATGCATGTTGGTCTTATGCTTGGGGATGGGACAAGGGAAACAGGACAGGGTGAGGGGAGGGTTTGAATATTTAAACAATTGGATAGTTACTGACAAATTCAAAAAGTATTTTTGCTTTGTTTTTCCCCTCATCAATATTTTGTATCACATATTGTGAGATACCTTGTGATTCCTGTCCATATCCAAAACTGAGTGTGGCAGGATGAAACTGTTCTTACAGAGAAAGGATGAATTCAGATGAAGGGGATTCTTGGAATCTCCCAGGTCTTTTATTTAAACCCTGCCCACTGATGTTGACTGTAGATCGGGTGATTTCATTAATGTCTCATTCATTAGTGGTGAATAAAGGGCTAAAGAAAGACCAGACAAACCTAGCCTGTCTCATTTCAAACCTCAATTATGATAAAAGAAAAAAAAAAAAATTCAAACATCTGTGCTGCTGCTCTTACCTCCTCGGCTGCAGCCTCGGACAGAAGTCCCTCTTTCTGCGCACAGGTGACATGAAAGTAGGAACGGCACATTCCTGCATCACAGCTGATGCACACTCCAGTCCTGGCAAAGCGAGTATCTTCACAGAAGCTGCACTCCTTTACAGAACAAACACAACGGGACTTCAAGTTGAGGTGGCAATAAGGATAAAGTGGTTCTTTTTAGATCCTAATGATCAATCTTTTCTGTCATTTACTCGTGCGTAGACGTTTTCTCAATAGTGTGACTGTTAAAAACAGTGAATGTACTTTCAAACAATGATTGCTTCTTTTGTAATTTGAGCAGTTTGGACTCAGTGTTAACCAACAATCCTGAACAGGTTATTTAAATAAAACTTCAAACTAAATATGAAATGCTTAGCACACACTGCTGTAATACTACTTGATATGTTACCTGCTTTTACAAGTTTTAGACATATCCATGAATCAGTATGAACAACCAACTCAGTCTTAGTTGGGATGTAAAATGAGAACTTGCCTTGGCGCCATATTTTGAATAATTCATCTCAGTAAGCGTCACCGGTCGCAGTTTATCGATGTCTCCAAAAGCTACCCCAGGGACATAAAGTGCACAAACCACATGCACCCACCTGAAACATAATGAGAAGAACAACATGCATTTATAGATATTTCATGTTGAAATGTAGGTTGTAAATGGTGGTATTTAAATGTACTGATTTTAAAAGAATGTTGTGCAACTAATTAAAATACATGACTGTGGATTATTTTTGCATTTAGTACAAGAAATTGCTGCAGACAATGGGGAGCGTAATATCCTTAAATTGGCTGCAGTGAGTTGTTCAGAGACTTCAAAAAGAAATGAGCTCATAGATTAGTATGGCCCCAGATTGTGGCTACAGTTTGGTGTGACACAATTTCAAATGCGGACTTTAGGGAAGAGAATCCGAAGTCCAATATAAAGATATCCATCTCTAGCAAGCAACCGCTTCACAGTTTAATTTGCTGTGTTTTTCATGCTCTAGTGAAGTAGTAAATTCGGCAGCAGCCTGGCTGAGGAGCACTATCAGCGATAACGTGGCTGAAGTTTCCATGCTTCACATAACACACTCTTTTCTCTCGCTCTTTTTCTTCCTCTATCTTTTCTATTCCTTCCATCCCCCTCCCTCATTCCTCTACAAGTTTTCTCTCCCTCCCCTTTAATCCAACTTCCTTTTTTCCCCTCAGCAGTGAATAAACAATTTGTCCAATTCCGAAAGCCTTTATGCCGCCTGCTGCCGCGCTCAGACCAGTAGGTGTTATTTGTTTCTGACTGTGCTACATGTCCTGCCACTCAGAAATGGCAACGCACCACAGTGGTGCAGTATCCCACCTTCCAGCATCTGTTTCTTTGAAGATGCCATCTTGGTTTGGGCACAGCTCACAGCTGGGAGTCACTCCGTTTTTGCAGGCGTCACAGAACCACGGCTCTGTTGAGTTTTCAGAGGCTGAGCTCATAATTGAGTCACTTTCCCCATCCACACCGTAACACCCTGAAATCACAGAGCACTACGGCTGTTACAAAATTATTGATGTATTAAACATTATTTATTAAAGACAACATTACTCATACCGACTTCTATGTCATTTTCTTCATGAAGTATGTTGAGAAGCATGCGGTTTCACCTCTCACCAGATCTATGCCACTCTGTTTAAGAGGTAATAATTATTTCTTAAGTGAGTAAGTGGTTTGATGAGTGCAAATGCAGTGGTTGTGGTTGAGGGCAAGTAGAATATTTCAAGTGGCTCTCTGCAATAGGTTGAAGTAAAAACTAAAAAAAAAAAACCATTATAATGTAGTCATTTTTAGTTGTAGCTCCTAAACTGTGAAACCAGCTGCCCCTTCATATCAGACAAGCTTCAACTCTTGGTGTTTGTAAGTCTCATCTTAAAACTCATTTGTACTCATTGGGTTTTATTACAGCATGAGAGCTGACCTGTTTTTGCATAATTTTAATGGTTTTATTTTATGTTTTATCACATTTTAAGTGTTTTATTTTTGTTTGTGTTTAGGGTCTCTTGTGTTTTGTATTGTCTTTTTACTGTTCATTGTTTCGTGTGCAGCGCTTTGGACAACAAAAGTCGTTTTGAAAATGTGTTTTATAAATTATTTTGATTTGATTTGATCTGATCATTATTTAGGGTTATGTTGATTACAGCAGAGTTTGTGATGTACATCAATAGTAAATATCGTTATATGCCCAAAATGCCCATGCACGCGCACACAGTGTTTGGCTAAAATTAGGGATGCACCAGAATCAGCTGGTGCATCCCGCCCCCTTCCCTCCCTCCAGATGCACCATATCAGAACAGCTAATTGGTGGAAGTTAAGCAGACTCAAAGTTAGCTGCATGTGCTAGCTCTACGGTTTTCAAAAATAAAGTCACAGGAAATGCAAAAGGTATATGAGGCTACTAAAAGGGAATTGTGTTTTTCTGATGTTACTCTATATGCCAATCATGCTAAACATTAAAACTTTTAAAGACAGGTTAAAAACATCACTTCAATAACATTTTTTGTCATATGGTACACTTCTATGTTGATAGGTGTACAATAAAAAAACATTTTTTAGAGCTGTAATTTTATAATTTAGCAGATTCAATGTACCATATTTTCCGGATTACAAGGAGCACTTAAAAGCCTTTAATTTTCTCAAAAAACGACAGTGTGCCTTATAATTCGGAGTGCCTTATATATGTAAGAAGTCGTAATGTTTTAGTATGACTTTGGTAAAATACAAAGCCGCACCGCTCGCAGCATTAAGGCTCAGTTATGGTCGCGCAGGGCTCTGCGCACGGAGCGCGGACCTGAGCGAGCGGTGTAGGCGTTTATACTTGACGCTTACGTCGGTGCAGTATCCTTTCGTGAGTTTTGAACCGTTTGATTATCGTTGTGATCTCTGACAGAGGGATCATATAAATGCTGGTACAGGCGAACCAGCTCCGCTAGAGCAGTGAAATAGTCCATTTTGAATGGAGTGCGGCGCGCGCAGTCCGCACAAAGTTACAAAAATTGGGAGGCGCATGACGATGCGCCTTATAGTCCGGTGCGCTTTGCATATGACAAAAGTCCGAAAATGGACCATTCATTGACAGTGCGTCTTATAATCAAGTGAGCCCTGTAGTTCGGAAAATACAATAATTCTTTTATAGTCGAGTTTTATTTGTACACATACTTGTGTCCTATAAAGTAGAAGATAATATTTGTTACTAAGATTGTAAATATAGACCTGTAAAAACTAAACAATACAAACTGGAAAATAGTTGTAATGCTATAATGTAATCACATGAGTATCTGATTAACCATGTCATATAAATTCTCCAGTAATCTACATTTACAGCATATCAGCAGGCCTGCTCAACAGATACCTATTTCAATTCTAGCAATAGGAGTTGGTACAAGCCTTCTACCATTGTTTGCCAAACACAAATATGCCACAATGTATAACGGACCAAGTTTTAAGACTAAAACTTGTTTCTATTTTATGAGAAAATGGTAACACTGGGCAAAAATCTGTTAGACACTGGTAATGATCCAAACACAGCAAGTACAAACAAAATGTGGATATGGACATTTTCCATCCACAACTTTGCTACATCTCAGCAAGATCAAACTTGGGCAATTTACTGGTAAACATGAAGTGAGAATAAAAGTGATGGCTATGGTGACATAGTACATAAATCGAAACAGTGGTAAAAGGCGGCACTGAATTTTTAAATAGGTGCCAGAGTTGTGCATTAAAGAAAAAAAATACAACAAGAAGTATGAAATGCTTCTGGGACAGTCATAGAAACGAGCCCATCTTTATGCCTTTAGTTGTTCATAAATCACCAATGGAGGGACGTCTTTTCGCAAAGATGTGTGTTTCATAAATGAAGATGGCATCAAGGAAGCAAAGGAGGTCAGGGTTGTAACACAGCAGTGTTGACGTGGGGCACTGCACATCAAATGCGTGGTGGGCATCTTTTAATCTAATCCCGTGGCTGCCTGATCACACACTTGAGCCACAATACCAGCTCAGTCTTCAATATATTGACCTTATCAGCTCTGTTACCGCCTCACTTCGCAGCTCAGTGATGTATCGATGAGTTGTCTTCAACCACCTCTAATGCAGTCTTGAATTTTACCAAAAAAAAATCACACCAAAACGGCAGAAAGGTGTCTCAAGCTTGACTTTAAGGTTCTTAAGAAAGGGGTTTGCTAGAAATAGAAGTGACAAACTGCATCAGACTTCCAAAAATCAAATCACACCGAGCTGAAACATCAATCTGTTAAAAGTGTGTCATCCAGGTATTGTACCCCAAGAAACTAAAACTGTATCAAACTGATTTACATCCCCGTGTTTGAAACAAAAGATAGTTTCTTTGCTGATTTTTGTGTCCTGCTACTACATAATTGGTAGAAGACTTGAACCAAACAGTCTATAGTTACCTCCAGTAACTACTTTGGAACATACAGCAATTTCACATCAGTCAAATCCACATCTTGAACAAATAAGAGATAAGAAAAGTAGAAAACTCATCCTGCTGTCTGGTCCAAAGCTGTCAATATTCTGCGGCACTGCAGTACCACAAATTGAATATTTAATAAAAAAATGTAGCCCCAGAGAATCAAGAAGAAGCCAAGGAAACACATTTTTATGTTGTCTTCTTAATTTTCTGAGGTTGCCTAAACAATTACTTGGCTGATGTGGTTTCTATGGCAGCTATTACACCAGGCAAACGTGCTCCTCACTACCAATGAGGGCAGCAATCATCACTCTGCCTCCTTTGGGGAGATAACACTCCAGCTCTTAATTCAGTCAAGCAGCCTTTAGGCTTTTTGAGCAATGGGAAAGACTCACAAATCAAAAGCTCAATGTTCTGCAGGTTTGTCACTGCATGCCACACTGGGGAGTCAGGCAGCCCATCAAAAGCAAACAATGGTGCAGACTGAGTTGTTTATTCAGTTCTACACTTTGTTTGGTGGCTGCATGTTCTCTGATTGAAAGACCATTCATTGTTTGCCAAGATGAATTGTTAATTCTGACCTCTGCTTTTCACAAGTTGTGATGAGAATATCTTTAGCTTTCCAAAGGTCTCATTTATCCCTCTGAGATCACTAAGACAATTAGTCAACAAAATGTACTTAGCTACTCACCGTGTGGTAAACCAATAGGTTATATTGTTTTTTATTATGACTTTGCCAACAGTGTATAGAAAGGAAAGAAGCTTCACTTATGTTTGTGTTTGCACCAAATCTTCTATTAAGAATTCATAAAATCATCTATCCATAATCTAAATAAAAGTGCTATTGGTAAGACACTGGCAGCAACTGAATGCTGCACCTTTACTGAATGAACTTTGAACTGTGAAAGTCAGGGTTGTGAACGACGACCAGGCTGGTTTAACAGCCTTTTGGCTAAACCATGGTAAAAATCTGCAGTGTTCCTTTTGAACTGAGATACTAAGCTCAGACTCTTAAACCAGGGCTTGCTGGCTAATATGAGCTAAGCTGACAAAAAGTGATGACTACAGGATAACTTTATAATCTCTGAAGGAAAGATTATCCTTGTCAGAAATTTGAGCTTAGGATGGGTGGGAAAAAAAAACGTAGAGTTAAGAGAAAGGAGTAATACTTTTACCTGGATTGAAATTTAGCACACAGCTGTCTTCTTATCAAAGGCTAACTAATCAAGTTTTGTAGTCTCGCAAAATTTAAAAAAGCATGCAGAACTGAATTTCAATCAGATTAAAAAGAAATGTGATTAGTATTGTCACAAGAATTAATGTTTATAAAGGGTTGCAAATTTTACAGTCATGTTCTTTTAATCAAATCGCCGACATATCATTATGAAAAGTCAGCAAACTTTTCAATTCCAAGGCTTTATTAACCTATCAAGTATCACTTCCATCATCATATTGTTAAAAAGTTATCATGTCTTCAGTAGTTCTTAAAAATCAGAAATCATGACATGAAACAATCTACCATGACGACATTCTATTCACAAAATCTATGCCAATTTGAAGTGGGCGAGTTCTTGTGCAAATTAGTCTGTAGAGCCATTTTAGCTGCAGTAATTTAAAGAAATTATTTTTTGCATAACCCTACAAGTGTCTGACATGATGGCAAAACAGTTTTGGCCCACTCCTTTTTTATTTTTATTGTTTTTGTCTATTGTGGTTAAGGATCATTTGATGATGCACTGCTCTTATAAGATCTTTTAAGAAGACAGGATTTTGGACTTTGAGCAGGGGATTGAAGGACTCGGACACTCTTATATGAATATGATGCTATAATTTTGTATTATTGTCCTGGTAAATGCAAACAATTAGTATTAATCATATTGCATGGTGTCAGATGAAGTTGAAGGTAGTAATTGGCAAACAGTGATTATGAAGCAGTCTCCCTAAGGTCTTGTGATTTTCACAGGATTCTTGACGTCCTCACGTGACTCACTCAGCCTTGTTGTGAGAGTTTTGAACATGTTTTTAAAAATGTGTGGTACCACTTTTCTCTCAAAGTTGTCACAAAGTAGTTGTGTGAATCTCCAACTCGTGTCAAACCCATCTGAATTTTGCTGCTTGCACAGGAGCTGTCCTCTGACAGAAAACATCTGAGGCAAATGTCTAGGTCTAAAAGCCTAATGATAATAAATAAAGACGTAGTGAAAATATGGTCTTTATTTCTAAAGTGTACTCCAGCAGATTAAATCATAAATATGGTGGCAGTTGCTACCCACCAGTTTTAAAAGCTGTGCATATGAAAATTGCAAAGGTTGTGGTTTTCAAAAACTGACCATTCAAAACATGGCCACAAGGCTCAATGGTCAATTGGTCGCAAACACTCATTTCACTTATTTCCTCTCAATTTTCCTGCAATTCAGAGCCAGTTAGTCTTCAAACGGCAGCTCAGTGAGATACCACCTAAAGAAACCGCATGAACAATAAAAACTCAAAAATCAAGCTCTTCTGGTTTTTCAGACGGAAGAAACATAAAATTCACAGGTGGAAAACAATATTTTTGATTCTAACTCAGGGGTGTCAAACTCCATTCCTCAGGGGCCGCTCTCCTGCATGTTTTAGATGTTCTTGCTTTGAAACACCTGGTTTAAATGGATAACTTGTTGCCATGCTCCTGGAGAACTTGATGGTTTGGTGAGGAGGTAATTAAACCATTTGAATCAGGTGTGTTAGAGCAGAAAAACCTAAAACTCCCAGGACAGCGGCCTTTGAGGCCTGGATTTTGACACCCTCAAACTAGTCCTAGCTGTTGAATGATCAATTTTCAAATTGTCAACTTGTCATGGACTCTTTTTCCAACTGAAAATGTGCTTTCCATGTCACAGAGTTAATATATCTTTCCTGCAATAAAAAGGTTGAACACTATGCTTTTTGGCAAGTTGTATAATCATCCTGAGAAAAAAAAGAGGCTAGCGCCACCAGACCTATTTTCCATTCATTGAAGGAGAAAAGTGTCTCAACTTTTCATCACCACATGTGCATTTACTATGGGGTAATGTGGATCATCTCCTCTGGTCCTTTACCAAAATGAATGTTCTCAGTTCAGAGAATCAGGGACAAACTCTCAGGAAGACGTCAAGCTAAAACCCTCTCAGAATTGGACCCATTTAGGTGCAAAGTTCTGCCATCTAAAACAACTGAAAGCTCAAAAACATTTAAAGCAATTAAAGTGAGTACTTTAGTATAAACTTTTATACTTTTGCATTAGATGGTTGTTTACACAGTAACCTGTCTATGTTGAAACAGGGTCTGCAGACTTTTTTTTTTTTCCTTCACTTAATCTGAAAACAAAAACAAACATCCAGCACAAGTTCCATGTTTTTCCCAGGGATTATAACAATAAAAATCTGAAGGTGATGTGTGTTCAAAAACATTCTCTTTTCTACTAAAAAATGGATTTGATACAAAATACATACAAGACAAAATAAAGGATTTATATAGAAATAACTAATTAAAAGAATGCAAGCAAAAGAAATAAACATGTGACATTTGATTTGGACAAATAGCATAAAGGAGAAACTACGTAATGGTAATTTATAGTTGCTTGTATGACTGATAGGAATCAGAGAGTCAAAAGGGGTACTGGTAAGAACAAGATTCATTTATGAGCTCAGTGAAGATGGAGCCTTGCTCATTCAAGCTTTTGATCTCTCACCCTAGGTTTTTTTTTGCCCACCTTTCATGTTGGCCGCTGTCTCCCTTTGAAAGGGTGCGATGGTGTCCAGGCAGTGTGAGAATACAAGAACAAAGAGACGCAGTGGAGTTTGGCAGCTGACTGACTCGTTTGGACTGCACATCCTGACAGCTCATCTCTCATCTCTGACTTAAGATAATTCTGTCTTTCCGCTTGTCTTCACCACAAAAAGGCAAGTTGTGATCTCTAACGTGAGCTAGTATGCGTTGACTATTACTCAATGTCTGAGGGATGGCATTCGATTTTTGGAGTTCCCTTTTTACTTACGGTTTCCAGTAAATGAACACAAATGTACAAAGATATTGTTTTTGATGTTAGGAAATCACAGTCTCCCAGAAGCAAAGTTGATGCCTCCAAGTTCCTTGATTTGGCAATAAAACCTTCAAAGATCAAAATATATTGTTTGATTTCAAGGCATCAAATTGACTATCTACTGGAGAGGGCAGTAAACTGCAGAAAGTAGACTTATTGAAAAGATTGTAGCTGCCAGTCAGTAACTTAACAAAAATTACTGATTGTAAACTTCAGGGGCTGCACGGTGGAACAGCCGGTTAGTACTGCTGCCTTGCAGCACAAAGGTCGCAGGTTTGACTTCTGCCTTGGGCTTTTCAGTGTGAAGTTTGCATGTTCTCCTTGTGCATGTTTGGGTTTTCTCTGGGCACTTTGGTTTCCTCCAGCAGTCCGGAAACATGCATGTTAGGATAAAACTCCAAACTGTCCATAGGTGTGAGTAGTTGTCTTTATTTAGCCCTGTGATAGACTGGCGACCTGCCCAGGGTGTCCCGCACCCCCATGACCACTGGAGATAGGCCCCAGCTTTCTAGTATATAAAATTAGCAAAGAAAAAAAACGAAGAAAAAAAAACTAACTTTAATAATAAGTATATAAAAAAAATCTTTTGTAAGTTGCCACAAAATGACCGTTGTTGTTTTTGTACAAAGAATTCTGCACAGCTGAATTACTCTAATATTCTAATTCACTACAGTGTAACGAGGTGTACTTCGAGTACAGGAGAAGACGAGGGTCAGCTCTAGCTGCGGGGGAGTCACAGAGGAGCAACTGGAGATAAAGGGACTTTGACCAATTTGCATATTCATAGATCTATGCATTTTGAAGCAAAAAATGTAGCATTATATACTTAAGTCATTTTGAGGCGTGAAAGGATTATTTACATAAGAATCTTTGAAAATTTGTAATTGTGTGACAAAGCTGACCATTTTGGGATTTGATCAATGACAAGAAAAGATTATTATTTAATTTATTAAAACCTCAAAGAATAAAATTATGGAAAAAAAAAAAACAAGTTTAAATCATTAAACTTCAGTCAAGATATTTAAGGTATGAAAGGTAAAACCCCAGCAAACAGGACTGACAAAGGAGGAATGTGCTGCATCAGTTTTAAAGAGGTAATGTCTATCATAATAATGTTTCTGCCAGGAATTTATGCCAACTTTATAAATCCATGGCCATTAAACTTAGACACTGGTCCATAAATCCTGGGCTGGAACGACTCTTTGTTCTACTTTTGATGAATACTTTTTGAACATCTTCAGTTTCACATTTACAGAGCCACATCACATTTTGGTTTTAAGGTTCTGCATTAGGTCAGCAGAACTATTGTCCCCCAGAACCCATTGTTCTATGGGTGGCCACCTCTGTTGCTTCATAAATGAAACTATCATTCCATATAAGAACGCATATCGCCCACCTCCTTGCAAGGTAAAGTTGTGAAGAAAGACAAAAAAAGTAACAAAGTAAAATAAGTTGTGTCCAGTAGTGAGATGAGCCTAATGAGTGCACTAACATAAAAAATAAAATACCTGTATTTTTAATTTATCTAAACATCAGTATTTTAATTCATTCAAGTGTAGATGTTAGGATTGTGGAAGTTAGATTACGCTCCAAGAACTTCAGTTCAGCAGTTGTCTATTATTGTTTAGCCTTCCATGCTTCAACCACCACTGACAGAAAACGCAGTCATCAACTGGCAGCCCACAGGAGTGAAGTGGGGCGTTCAACTTTGTATTTTGGGCTTTTGCAGCATTACCGTTTGTTCTTCCCTGACCATGAGAAAAAGCTTTATCTTCATGTTTCTTGGAAACATTTTTCATCAATATCCATACCAGCTGTACAAACACACACCTGCCAATCAGGATCATAATGTGCAACTATGTCCCTAGAATTACAAATTGCCATATTTACGTGAATTGACAATTATTGTTTTAATTTTACAAGAAAGTCAACAGATTAGATTAAAATAAATAAAACATATTGAAAAAAAACAGATTTGCCAAGGAGAGCAAACTCGCACAAAAGATTTGGAAATTGTTTTACCCTAGATGCCTTTCCTGTCGCAACCTGGGCTTAAAACTGCAGCCTCAGGACTACAAGACTGCGGCACTTACCACCAAGCTACCCAGCTCCCTAAATAAAATATATAAATAGATTGTATTAAATGTAGCATAAAGCAACACTAAAAAGGGTATTAGGCCTAACTGTTTCATCAACTGTTATTATTTCTGCAGGGTGGCCAACACAGAAAAGTTAAGAAAAGTTCTGCAACCTGAGAGAATTGTGTTAGACTTATAGGTAGCTTTAGGCAGTCTGAACACTACTTCACACAAAACTCATAAATGCCTTATAAGGTAGTAGGAACTAAAGTAGCCAGACATGGCTAAAGTTAGGCAGGAATAAAACATAAATAAATAAAGCTGTTGAACAATTGTATGTTTTACTTGATGCATCTCTTTCAACACAAGCTTATTCAAACAATACACATTCCTAAATCTGAGGAAGTTCATTACTGGTGAAAATCATCATTTCATTATTTTACATGCAGCTGAATGGTTTGATTAGTTTATTTTTGAGATTTCATTTTAGCTACTTCTAATGTTAGTTACAGCTAAGGCACGTTATCTTGTTATGCAAAGCCTGAAAGAGCACAAAGATGAGCAAGAACCAGTCCCATAATGCTGAAAAAAAACAAATAAAGCTTTAATATTGGGCCCAAACTGAAGCAACATTTGGTTTAGGAAGAACAATTAAATGTGTTGAACAACATGTGCAATAATGATAATAATGTTCTTTATCATATAAAATTGTGTGTCGTGTAAATCAAAGAAACAAAATTGATTTAATGTTTTATCATTGAAAAATAATTCAAAATACAGAATTTATCCATGCGTTAGGAGTACAAGTGCATATAAGCACCAAACTTAAGAATAGAATTAGGTAAAATTGCTAAGAAGTCCAGCAAAAAGGAGCATTATTTATGTCCTTAGAGAGAAAGATAAGAAGTGGCTGCAAGTGCTGTCATGACTTCTTTTCTCCCAAGCCTCTACTGCAAACCACTTAGTTTCCCTCCAGTGTTTTTTCTGGGAGATTAAATGTGTCTCCAAGGAAGAAAATATCAACCAGCCTAACGAACAAGATAAATTTAAGAGCTGCTCCTAATATCATGTCTGCCTATGGAGAATTGGTGATTAGGACTGTTGTCACCCTCCACCTTTGTGTGTGTGTGTGCACGCGTGCATGCACGTGTACACAAAAGTCCTGTCTTAACCTCAAAGGGGTTTGCTGCCTCAGGTTTAACCCCAAGTATGATTTCGTTAATCATGGTCAGGACATACAACCCAGATAGCGCATAAGCTCAGGTCCTCCACCAGAGGCCTGGGAGCTTCAGGGTTCTGCTCAGTATCTTGGCTGCTCCTAGGACTGTCCTCTTCTGGACAGAGATCTCAGAGGTTGTTCCTGGGGTCTGTGGGAGCCACTCCTCCAGTGTGGGGGTCACAACCCCAAGGTACAACTGAGGACTTAACCTTCTACAACTTCTCTTTTTCTTATTTCAGCTCTTGGTATTTCTTGAGCTTCTCATATTTCTTCTTGATGTTACAGTTGCTTGGGATTACGACACACACACACATATATATATATATATATCACAGTTCGTTGACCACCACAGTGTCCAGTTGGTTAGCCATCACCTGTTTGTCAGTCTGGATCTGGAAGTCCCACAGCATCTTAGCCCTGCCATTCTCCACCACCTTAGGTGGAGTTTCCCACTTTGACTGTGGGACTTTCAGTCCATACTTGATACAGATGTTCCTGTACACTATTCCAGCTCCTTATTTATGTTGTTATTTGTACACTTTGTCCACCTGCTGTTTTGTGCTGGACTGTCTCAGAGGCATCTTGGGTCCTGCCTGGCATGATAGACCCCGGCCTCTATTGCTCTTGTGCTGCCGTGATTAGTGCCTCTGTGCTGTCATTCACTCCAGTCCTCTTGACCTTCTGGTAGGATTTGTTGATATCAGCCACCTGCTCAATCTGCTGGCGGTACATGCTGTGCAGGGGCTTATCTTTCCATGATGGTTCCTATTGTTCCTTCTCCTCAACGATGTGTTTCTGCTGCCTAAGACATTCACTTAGCAGTTCATCATTGAGGCTTCCTTCTTGCTGTACTCCAGGATCTTGGTTGTTTCATCCTGTATAATGGCTCTGATGCTCACTAGTCCTCTGCCTCCCTCCTTTCTCTTATAGGACAGTCTCAGGGTGTTGGACTTAAAGTGAAACTTGATGTCAGTGGCTTCTATCTCCTCTTTTGGCCAGGTTATTCTACCAGCAGGGTATCTAACATATATATAAATATATATGGGGTATGCTGCTGTTGAAATCTAAAACAGTAAACAGACAGGAGTGTGACTTGATTATATAATAAAACAGCCTGCCATACTTGAGCAACCAGTTGACACACTGTTTGCTCAACTGAAGACACATGCATCGGTCTCACTGCAGGCTCAACTTGATGGCACAAAAAAAAGCCCTCCACAATCAATCTGTTCATTAAAAAATTAACCCAATCGTTGAGTCGCAGTTAAAGCTCTGATTTGTGACACGAGCAGGTTTCATCTGACATTCTGTTATGTTTCACTCTCCATTTTAAAGGGTTCTCTTGATCCGTGCAGGTCAGCAGTAATTAAAACAGTGTTCCTACATGTTCTCTGGTCGAAAATCCTAGACTTTTTAAAAGTCAAATGTAATTTTTTTTGTTCAATTCAGACATCAAAAGGTCTGTAAATTCACTATAATTTACTGTCTTTGTACAGAAATGCTATTTCATTATCTATATGTCGATGTAAAACTAGGGAAAAAAAGGTTTTTCTCAAGAGTTTTATTATTGGTTTTACATTACATAATGTGAGCATAAACATTTACCTACTACTGTAAGAGGCGTTTCCCTTTTTTTTTTTTAAATGCTGCTTTTTAATTTTACCTTTAAAGACATTTCATGCAATGTTTTTGCCAAAACAAAACATTTTTCATTAATCTCTGTCACATTCAATGTGACAAAATCCCTGCTTGCTTGAGCGGTTTCCATTTCCTTGTTTTTGTTCTTCTAAGAAAATGCAATGTAGTGCGAAGGTTTTTGTTTTTTTTCCATTTTCTGCTTTTTTTTTACACGTGTCCAGATCTGGAAAATGCTTCAAGTTTCAGACTTTTTGTCGGAGGTCTCTAGATCCTGAACATCTGATCTATTCTATGCTAATTAAGACAGACGTATGTGAAGGTTAGGGCCAAAAAGGTTTTTAGTTTTTTTTTGTAATACTGAATATTTAGCTCGCTCACAGGGGTCTGCAACCTTTACAGTCTAAAGAGCCGTTCCTGCCACTTCTCTCCGGAGCAACAAAAAGCTTGAAATAAAGATAACACAACTCTATGTGTTGTTTAAACTGTAATTTGTGACCATATGAGCTTAAAGATCTGTATTAAACTGTTGAAAGTTATTGGTGTTTTCACATATTAGAACAAAAAGGTGAAACTCTTAAAAAATCTAAACACTGAATTACGCAGGCTTGTGTGAAGCTTATCTATATTTAAGGAAGATTATAATAAGTATTCCTCTTTAAAGTAAAAAAAAAACAGGCCAATTAGTTGGATATTGCTAATTTTATAAAAGCATTAATTAANGTAATGTATGAATATAATATACAAGTTTCACTTTTTAAATGGAATTACTGAAATCAATCTACTTTTTCATGATATTCTAATTTTATGACCAGCACCTGTACAGTCTCAGGGTGCTAGAGTTAGGGTGAAACCCTCCGTGCATTGTGAGGAACTTTCTTGTCTTAATATCAGACACTTCTTTATCTTTTCCTTTGGCCGCATTACAAGTTCATCTACAAGTGATTAGAGTCAAGATGGCCACCACAGCTAAACAACATTAGCGAAACACAAAAATGGCTATACCTCTTTTTACAAATGTTGAGTTAAAATCAAAGCAGGGGCTGCACAAACTAAACCTGCAAAAATATAATGAAGTGACTTACACAAAAACGGGTGCTGCAAAGGTGGTGGTTACATCCTCAGACCTAATAAATTCAAAATGCTCATAGCTCTAGTTTTTTTTTCATAAAAAAGCTTTTGACCAGACATGTTGAACCTGTAATTTTATTTCCCACTTTGTTCAACCTGTTATTAACTTACTTTATTTATTGTGAAATTGTTTGTTTCTTAATGCAAAATCAAGAAATAAAATTATTGTGTTTTGTATCTCTTAAAAATAAAACATCTATTAGAATTTCTTGAAAATATATGCAGTAATAAAGCAACATGACAAGTATTTCAAGGCTGACAGTTATACAGTACTCTAGGGTATAAATTGAGGAAAGAAAAGATGGATACCAGTCAACCCTGGGCATTGTCTGTTGTATCTCATGATATTTAACAATGCATGTGTTAGTTTTGCTCTCGGCGTGCAATAAAGTCTGCTGATTGTTAGATGGGATAACTATATCCACTCATCTGAAGAGTAAAAGGCTAATTTTTTCTTCCTGTTTTTTGTAGTGATTGGGAAATACCACATGAGGATCTGAATGCTTGTGTATTTACTGGCTTTCTGTTACTCACTTTAGAAATTCGCAGACACTAGAGCAGTCACATTCATCAGTCACACTCATACAAAGTCAAACAAAACACTATTGATTCAATAATCGGGTTGGAAATTAGTAAATGTTTCAGTTATAAAACCTTGCTCTTTTAATCTCATGTCATCATTTACACTGTTTGTCTGTCACTCGTGTGTCACGGAACTGATGGGACATACACAAGAAGGCGTGTGCTGTAAATAGTAACCTGTTTACTAAGTGAAAACTTTCCTTTTTAATTTTCTAAAACATAGATAATTTACAAGTTTGGCATACAGTGTATGCTTCAGGTTCTTATTGTCAAAGATTTGAAGGAAGCTGTATCTCACATGTTGGATTGGTTCAAGCAAAAAGATTAAATCTTAAAAAATAACAAGCTTAGCAAACAATCATACCATTCTAAAGATAATGTATCTTATGTCAGATTAGAAGTTAACTTAGTTTGCATTATCTGTAACATATCGACTATGTCACAGCGACGTAGATGGCTTGTTAGATTTTACGTCAATTTTTTTTCTAAATGTTGTGCAGACAAAGAGTCAATCTTCTAAATTCAGACTCCTATTTCACCAAGAACCATACAGCCCATCATTTCAGATTACTCTGGTGCTGGATATCTAGATTAGGTAAAGTTATGAAGGAGTTTAAGGGCAGAAGTGCTGAAATTTGTGATATATAAAAGGTAGACGCAGAGTTTAGTAGGAGTGTGATTTTAGGTAAACAACATACTTTTCCCTTTGTTTTTCATGACTTTAAGCTACAAATACCACACATAATTGTGTATAAAGGTGTAAATTAATGGATTATTTTTCTTTAAATTTTCCTACATTTTAAGTTTAGTTTTTTTTTTTTTTTAAAAATCTGGCACTGTAACAATGACCCAAAACATAACTTTACAAAGTAGCCAAGACAAACTGGATTGTCGCAGGAATAATTTTGGCACAAATTTCTTCTGGTTTTACATTTATACGTACAGAGCTTTGGTGAGCTCAGTCTGCACTTTACCTTCATGCACAGTCACCCCACAGTTATCACACTGGATGATCTCATCTGCGTCCTCGCTGTTGTCTCCTAAGCAAACGCAGCAGATGAGGATGTGTTGAGTGTTCCAGGGCTGCGTACGGTCCAGCAAAGTATCCTGGGTAATCAAGAAACAAAGTCATGGTAAAGCCACTTGATAAGAGACTGCCCCTACTGTTCTGACCACAGATTTATTAATGTCACATAGTAAACTCTAAGGAGAATACAACAACAACAACAAAAACAAAACAAGAAGAAATTTTAAAAGGTGCCAATACTGCCTGAAATTCAAATATACATCAACTTTCTTCTATAAAGCCCAATTGTAATACAGGGCTTGGCTTTGTAACAACTTAGGCTGACAAAATGCTGACATTTTGATGTATAAACTGTATAGGAAGTACAGAATTTGTGGAAATAAGACTAAAAGAAAAGTTTGTCTCAGACAAAGTTTAGACAGCTCAGAAGTTACTGTGCAAGATCATCACTTTCTAAGTTGAACATTCTGGGGGTAAAATCACCAAAAATCATACAACTTAAACAGCAACTGCATGAAAACTGGTAAAGATACCGAAATGCCTGTAAATACGATGTACCTCTACCAAATGTCATTTACACACATTTTGATGTATTTCTTGTATGTGTTTTTCCAAAGCTGTGGAAGGAGAAGCAAATCAAAACTGTGATGAAAACAAAAGAATACTGAGCGATTAGTAAAAAGGCTGCTTCAATGCTTATAGTGCATTGACATCCTGAAGACAAATCATTCTCCTTCAATGTCCCTGATAATATCTGGACATGTCATTAGATTGCATGCTAATTTTGTGACACACATTCTACTTTGGAACAAAGACTCCCATACAGATTGGTCATTCTGCAGATGAGCTGGCTAATATCCACAGTACTTTAGACAATGAGGCTAGACAGCAGCATAAAGCCAGCGAAAACAATAAACTACAGGGTTTGAAATGTTTGTTAGAATGTGACATTTCAAAGAGTAATTTTGCGTTTTGAACTTTGCCTTCAGCTTCACTTCAGCGGCCGATTTAATACGGCTCCACAAATCAGAGCCAAGCGTCTCCAGCTCTCTGTCCAGCAGGTTTTCCCAGTTCCAACACATCTGATTCAAATGGTTCTCAAAACTTCGCAACATGTCATCAAGTTCTACTGAAGCTTGTTAATGAGGCAGTCATTTTTTTTTTTTTTTCATGGGCTGAAAGTAGAAAAAAAAAATGGTAGACTGAAGCAGTTTATTTAAAAAGAAAATGCTTATTATTTCATCATCTTTCTCCCAGCAGGAGCTATTCTTTAAATATCAATATCAAGTTTAGGACTTTATTATTGTGACAACCATGAAGGCCACTGAAAAGTATAAAAACAGAAGGGCAAGAGAGCAAGGCTTGTGAAGCTCGACTGATGTGACTACACAGATTGTTCCAGTGAATTGTGAGAATTATAGTATTATTGGTTTGTGTATTGTACATCTACGGGCCAGTTATATGACGTATGAAATATCCTCAGCTACAAATGTGTTTCCTTTCTGTGTGCCTACAGAGCATCTTTGTGTGACAAAGACAACTGGAGTGATGGCATTCTGCTGTCAATGAGCCATCACAGTAAACGCAGCCATTTGACCCATTAATAATACACTCAAAAGATAAATACTATTTAATATCTTGCTTGACTGAGGTTTGACATTGTAAGATTGGAGTTGAACTCACCTCGTTACCCTTTCCTTGAGACATGCTGTCATTGGTCAGTTCATCATCAAAGGCACTGCTGCTCTTCACCTTCTTCTTAAGCTTCTTCACCTCCTTATCACTATCACTGCTACTGTTGTTGTCATCACCATCTTCCTTTCCGTCATCATCAGCATCGTCGCCATCATCATCGTCGTCGTCATCGTCGTCGTCGTCATCATCGTCGTCGATGTCGTCATCATCGTCACTGGCACTACCTCCCTCCTCTTCCTCTGGGCCGCCTTTCTGAGTAGCTGCCTTGCCTTTCTTCTTCCCTGCGGTGGGCCTCCAGTCGTTATCGTCTTCACTGTCATAGTCGTCTATTTCATTCAGTTCCTCCATGGTAGTGAAGTCCAACAGAGGTCGATTCCTGCGGAAATTCCATTTCTTGGGCTCCGTCAGAGACTCCTCAGCGTTTACGCTGCCGCCTCCAGAAGCTGAGGTGGATTCGGGTTCATCAGTTGCGGTGGGGCCCGGTTCTGGTGGCTTCTTGCTCCTCCGTCTGCCTTTGGACGTGGCAACAGAAGGGGTGTCTTTCGAGGAGCTGTCTGAGGAAGGCTGCTGTTTGATCTTCTCCTCATCCTCAGTTAAGTTGTCTTCAGCGGTCGGGTCTTTGGCCTCTTCATCTACACCATCATCTGCAGAGGCAGCATTCTCCGAGTCGCTTTCGGAACCTGCAGCGCTCACTTTAGACTCTTCCTCATCACTGCCATTGCCTGTGCCATCGGACCCTACCAGAACAGGAAGCAACGTCACGAGAGAAAAGAGTTAGTGCAGTCACTCGAATTTGATTTTTGTCGGGTCAAAGTTCAATTTTGATTGGTCAATTTTGGTCTGAAGGGCCTTTTATAGTAGGCACTTTGTTATGCACTGTGCATTGATAGCTCCCAACCATCTAAATAAACAGAACGAGAAAAAAAAAAAAAATCAATAGTTTTAGACAGCACAGAAAACACATTCTGAAAGGTATTTGGCCTCAGTTCCTTCAGAGGTCACACAGTACCCTAAACTGTCTGGTCTAAAAACACCTCATTGATGTTCACTGTTGCTGCCAACAACAGAACATCTGGACATCTGGAGCAGACAGAAGTAGCTCTAATGAGGAAATAATGGCTGACTACAATGTAGTTGTTATTCAAAATAGATTTTTTAAAGGCATGCCAAACCATTCGTTTTTAGGCAGCCAAGTAATGGCACAAAAACACTACAACAAACGAGGCAATTAAGACTGTCCCAAAGCAGTGTTTTCCTTGGGAAAGAATAACTTCCTCTGTAGATTCTGGGTCTTGAAATTTTGGGGACTTTTTTTTTCCCCTAAACAAAAGAAAAAACCCAGATTAATTAATTTAACAATCTAAGTTTTTTTTTTTTTTTCAAACTTTAGCATTAAGTTCACAATAAACAAAAAACAGTGTTTTGCAGCCTCCCAAGTCTGTGTGATGTGATAGGTGGGGAAGACATGTTACAAAGAGCCAAGGCAACCTTTTACATTTAATGCTCAAAGTTTAGAGCAGAACAATGTTTAATCCTTTTTTTAAATTATTTGTCAACACAAAATTTAGTGAAAAATATAAGGAAGCTACACCGGTTCGGGTGAAGCTTTGACAGAAGGTGATAGCAGCCTCAGTAAGTCATTAACTTCATACTGAAGCAGCATGAAGGCTGCAGAAAGTTCTGTTAAATAAATAAACCACTGTCAACAAAACAAAAAACACAGAAGACTAAAGGGTCCTGATTATCATTACTGGTGAGTGAGACAAACAGGTCAGTTACAGAACAATGGTTTTCTACAGTACATTTCAGGTAATAATTCAGAATTATAGAAAGAATTTTAATCCGTGTATGGTTTGTTCTTTGCTTTTTTCGTTTCAAAATAAAATTGCAAAAACAAAACAAGCATGTGTTTTTTTGTTTTTTCATTTTTAAAACGAAATTAGAAAAACGGCAATTGCAAAAATAAAAAAGGGGTACAAAAGATCCAACTAAATTGTAATTTGTTTGACGTTCTAGAAATCCCAAAGCCCATTTTTACCTGAGGCATCTCCAACTTCGAAGTCACTGTCATCCGAACTGTCGTAGTCCAAGGCGTCAAGGAGAGAGGCAGCAAGTGGCTTTACCTGCCGTCTCTTCAAGCTGCGGTCCACTAACAGAGTAAAAAAAAAAAAATCAAAGGGGAAAATACTGTTTTAAGTTCTAATGAGCATGTCAGCATAGATTTAGCAGCTCTAAACAAAACCATATAAAACTATTACACAATATTTAGTAACTCATGAACTGTAAAACCCTCAGCTGTTTCCCAAAATATCTCACTGATTAATTACAAGGCTCTAACAATCAGGAATGTAGTGCAGCAGATCAGACAGATATAATAATAAAAAATACACTCTCTGACAAAATGAGTTAGACACCCTGTGGGGGAAATTAAACAAAACTGAATGAAACTCTTCCACATGCAAACATCAGCAGCAGAAGCAAGACGCGAGTTGATCAATGTAGCCGTATTTGTAGTTCATAAACTCCTCTGGAAAATGCATAGCAAAATATTACAAATCAAATTAAATAAATAAGAGAACTAATCAAATTGGAAGTTTATAAATAGACACTTAATTGTGCAAATCAGCGACCACATAAAAAGTTTATGGAAGTACGAGAGTGGTTGGGTTACACAAGCCAGTGTAATTAACAACGGTTTAAAAAAAGAAAAAAACACATAAAAAGACATTTCCACTATGAGGGCAAAAAAGAAACTCTAAATGAGCCTAAGTTTGCTAAACTATTGTGATTATCTTGTGATGCAATTCAATCAAAACTGTCCAAGATTAGTAACCTTGTGTTTATTTAAACCGTAGCTGCTAATAATGACATTGACGTCAAACTAATTCTTGGAGAACACGTTGAAGTGTTCACAAAACATCACCCACTACTCCGTAACAGGAATACAGCGCTGAAGAACAGTATGCAGAAAGATCAAAGATATTATCCTTTCTGTTCAACTTCTTGTCCTTTCCGGGTCACGGGGAACTGGTGCCTATCTTTACCAGTCCGTGTGAGAGGCGGGGGACACCCTGGAAAGGCAAGTCCATCGTAGGAGCACATAGAGACAAACTAGTCATGCTCTCACTCACACCTAGGGACAATTTAGAGTTACCAATGAACCTGACATGCATGTTTTTGGTCTGTGGGAGGAAACCAGAGTACCACATGCACGGGTAGAACATGTAAACTCCACCCAGAAAGGCCCCAGGCCGGGAGGCAATCCTGCAACCTTCTTGCTGGGAGGCGACAGCTCTAACCGCTGTGCCGACGGCTTCATTAGTATTCACACAAAATCTGATTATCTGACCCTTTCCCGCAGGGCTTTTTAGAGTTCAGCTTTTTCACTCTGTTTTGAAATTGTAGCAATATGTCTTTGAATTACCGTGCAAACACGACGTTTAGAATAGTAATCATGAAAACAAACACCAGCACAAGTAATAATTTTGCTCGTTGGACTCGTAGACGAGCCTGTGTGTGCCTAACCAACGGTGTACACCTGCTTCTACTATCAATTCGTCATTTCTTTCTCAAACATACAATTCAATTTTAAACACAGACAAATGTAACCACTGGTTTATGTGTTGAGTTTATGAAGGCTGACAGATAACAGCAGAATACACAAGTAGTTGGGTATAAAGAAAGGACTGATGGTGAATCAAAAAGGTAGCCAATGTCCAACGCAAAACTGACCAATAATAGACCTGAACAGGTACTGCTCTAAACTAGCATTTCTTTGAAAAACGCAAGCCACCCGCCACCTACCATGCAAGTCTTTCAGTGCTTGGAGAATGTGTTGGGAATGAGTCTCAGCTGCTAAATTTTTAGGTCAATATATTTTATAAAAAAGGACTGCGTTAGCGTTATAGCCATTTTTGTGCTTTCCAAAATCTATTAGCTGTGAGAGCCATCTTGAATAGGGTTAATTTCAAAAGTTAATCAGCTGTAGACATACCTTCAGTGATTATTTTTCAGAGCATTTTATTCAACTCTGTTAAATATTGCAAGACAATCTAGCACCTTGGAAATAAATGTGGCCTGTGCTGGCAAACTTTTTAATATTTGATTGATTTTATTTTCAAATTCTCCATTTAAAAAGCTTCAAATTGATATGTCGTTTGTTGCAATTTGGCAATTTTTCACTTTATTAACTAACCCAAGCTAGTTTTGTTTACAAAAGTGCCAGTTTGAAAACTTGATTTTTATTGGTCTAGAACAGGGGTAGGCAACCCTGGTCCTGGAGAGCCACTATCCTGCATGTTTTCCTTGTTTCCCTGCTCCAACACACCTGATTCAGTGGTTAAATCACCTCTTAATGTTCTGCAGAAGCCTGTTAATCAGCCATTGATAAAAATCAGGTGTGTTGGAGCAGGGAAACAAGTAAAACATGCAGGTTAGGAGCACTCAAGGACCAGGGTTGCTGACCCCTGGTCTAGAATGATGTCAACAGCCCTATGTTTAAAAAGGGGGAATCCTCACACTTCACAGGGATCGACAAACATTATATGAAGGGATGTCCCAAAACTATGGCAGCTGACGGACGAAAATGGTCAATTTCAAAGGAAATTAAAAGGACATTCTTGAAGATATACCTGTTATAGAACTTCCATTCTATAACAGAGAGCCCTGACTTTACGGCATGAACATAAACACGAGATGGCTGAGCAAGATTTAAGACAGGAAGTAAATTATTTGGACATATAATAATGCTTAGCTTTAAATCACCAAGTGGCCAGTCACACAAAAAAGGAAGCAGGGTGGAAATCATTTTCTCATCTCATCACAGCCTTTTGAATCAAATTATGGGGTGGCTAAAGACTCCCACCACTACTAAACAGACCTGTAATTTAAAAGATTACAAAAAACACTCCTATAAACTGCTATGACATTTTTTTTTAGGTTAGTGTTGCTATTAGAGCTTAAAACACAACACTTCAGTTCATTTGACTGTCAGTTTGTTAGTTCACTCGTTGTGTACAGGGAAATGTTTTTATTTAATCATTTCCTCATAGTTGCTGGCTATTGTGAACCAATATATATGAATTATATGGTTTGGCAGTTCAGAGACTAAATTCATGACTATATTTAAACTTTAAATCGCACTTAGATTTAGAGTTTTCCAAACAAAATGTAGGTAGTAGGTTTCTCTGATGCTGAGGGGCTCCGCTTTGCTAGTATTAGCAAACTGTTAGCAAACAAAGAGCGCCGCTGCACATCATTTTAAAAGGTATGCAAGCCTTGCTCTTCCGTCCAAATAAAAAAAAATAGCCACACAACCTATTTTTACCTGAAAAGTTTATATCTTCACAGTCAAGCGGCCGAAAAACCCTCGATTCCGCAAAAGTCAGACGAGTTTCTACGTTCTTGTTTCCTCTGGTTGGTAGCTAACTGTGGTTAGCATTAGCTGCTGGTTCACGCCAAAAACCCAGCTGCGGCGTATTTTCACAAACTTTCAAAACCTTTTTCACCGGACCTCATGCGTAGGATCAGTCACAAAGGCCGAGGTTTAGGTAATATAAGCAGGAAAAGAATAAATACAAAAGGTGCACGTAACACAAACTTAGCAACACGCCAAGTCAGTCGCTGTTAGCCTACCTGGCTGAGGCTAACCTAGCGTTCAACTTCTAAAACCAATCTGAGCGAGCTGTTTGCTAACGCGACAAACCGCGGAAACAACATAAGCGAGACCGTGCTGAATGAGGAAAATGACAAGGTGAAATAGAAAACTCACTTTGAGCTCCGTATTTACTTAAATGAACGAGTCTCTCCTTAACAGCATGTTACTTGGACAATGAAGAACAGCAGTGACGTCGTTACGACAGGGATGTTGTTGCCATGGGGACCGTAAAGCAAGAACAGTCAAACAGATCTTTATCACAGCAAACAATAACAATTAAAACAGAAAACACTCTGCGTATTATTGACTGCTATATTCCACTTGGAATTAAAAAAACTCCAATAGAAAAGCCTTTTTTTCGTTACTTGCATAGACAACTTTGAGTGAAATGACCCGGAAGTACTTAAGTGTCAGCTTTGTGAAGAGCTGTTTTAATTATTTTAACGAAAGGAGAAATGTAAAGGTTTCTCTATTAAGTATAAAAGCATGGAAAATTGTAGAGGTGCATTGACAGAAAGGACTACTCTTGTTTTGTTGGCACAAAAAACAATGAATGTCGACTTGTTTTTCCTACAGCAGCTACAGCAGGGTAAATTGTTATTTACATGCACCAAAAGCTGATGGATGTCATGTTTATAGGGGCTACCATATTGAATTTGTGGAACCAGTCTGCTCAATAGGAAAGTGGAGCATCCCTATATAAAGCAACAAATAAGTAATTAAATAGCTACTAAAGCAGGGGACACCAATGAAGTTTGCTCTGGGTTCCAAATTTTTCTAACCTGTCTCCGCAGGGGCCAGCTTTTGTTGTAAAAAAACAAAAATAACTAGCAAACAAAGAGCGCAAACCTCCACCAAGGCCACAGCATCAATAAAAAATAGAGCACTCCGGATATTGATGTGAATCACCATCAAGTCAGTTGTTGTTGGTTTTTTTTTGTTTGTTTGTTTTTTTGTGAGAACACCAACATTTCCTAAACATTTCACCCAAAACTGTTTATTAGTTTTTATGTAACGTTGCTATTAAACAAACATGACCAACAACCAGTGGCGGGCGGTGCATATCACACTTAGGGATATGGTAAAGTCTTTAGTGATGTCCAACTTAGTCAATAAATACCTTTCATTATGGCAGCATTTATAACACCAGGCCTGGAGAGTAGTTAGAAACACACTTAAGCACTACTTGACATTGCATCACCTCAGTTGTGTACAAAATGGGCTATTATCCGGCGCATTTTAAAAACCAACAAACCCGCATCAGTAATTAAAACAAATCTGGTATGCCACTGTCAAAACTAAAAAAAAAAAAGAATAAAATAAATAAAATGTTTGCACTCACCAAAACGGCTGTGTCCCCCAAAACACTTATTTCAACACAAAATCCATTCTGGGACAGGTTAGCTGGCTCGGGGTTGGCTGTCCTCCTCTAACAAGTTCTAGCTTCTCTTGAAAAGTTTGTCTTGAAAACAGCCTTGCCAGTATATCAGCAACCAAACCAACGTGTTGCTCTCCTTCGGCCATTGTGGGTTAAAAAAGTTTTTAACCGTTAACAGTCCCGGGTGTGACTCTGTTGATCTGCATAGCACTGCCGTGGCTCAAACTAGTTAGTATCCATATCCAATCACAGGACGCGTAAATGTCACGTTCAACATGAGGCCAGCTAGAGGGCCTTACTGACACAACTCGTGATCTAATTCCCAACCGTATTTGCCCATTCACTTACAGTGCACAGACGCTCGCATTGTTGATTCTGAAGGCCCGGGCAGATTTCATACAACCTCTGGCAACATAAAATAGCTGATTTCTGATTGGATAAAAACTCTAACCTAAAAATAACAGCACTGGAAGGAACATAATATGACACGAAGATAATAAGAATACTTTTAGATATCTAGGGAAAGTAAATTAAAAATTAAATTAACCTTTATCATAATTATGATGATTTCTGGTTATGTTAGGCCAGCAGAGAAGGCCTTGCTGGCCCTGACGGCCCACCACTGCCAAAAACACAACATCTTTGGTGGAGGTAACAAAGGGGTCACCTGCTGGAGCATTGACAAGATTTTAACAAAGGAGTAACCTGTAACCTTGACCTTTGACCTGGTGACCTCAATAGGCATCATCCTTGACCCATGAGGTGTCCAGCTGTGCAGTTTGACATTCATTTGTTACACTGTTGCAGAGTTGGAGCACATGATCACAGGATCACCACCAAAATCTAATCTCTTGTTCCTTGTACCATGTTTGACATTTCCTGAAAATTTCCTGAAAATCCGTTGGTAACTTTTTGAGTAATCTTGTGCACAGACAGACAGACAGACAGACAGACAGACAGACAGACAGACAGACAGACAAACAAAGAAATGCTACCAAAAACATAACCTCCCTGGCGGGATTATCAAAGGATGTTCCTGTACGAATGCATATTGCCCATCACCTTTCATGCCAGACTTTCAGAGTAAGATCGTCTTATGCTGAGAGATGACAAAGTTGTTTTGCTCAAACATTGAAAATACCTTATGCATTATGTGCAATCTCATGTGTTATCATGTCACACTCTAAGGATGTGTTGTGAATGCCTGCTAGCTACTACCGCATCAAATCTTAGCTCAGTATATGTTAAACTGCCAAAGTTATATTCATTTTTGTGTTGGCTTATGTTGATTGGCTGTGGCAGACATCTAGAACTGGACTGACTCCAAAAGTTAATCATCTGTAGATGCACATCAGATGATTACTTTCTGAAGGTTTCATTAAAATCCATCTGGTGGTTCATGAGAAATTTTGCTAACAGACAGAGTTTAGTTTAAATAGTTCATGGGAAAAATTGAAACAAAGATCTTTCGCTATCTGTTCCATCTGCTCAGAATATGTGTTGGGGATCAGGCTCAGCTGCTACCACACCACATTTTAGGTCAGTATCTGAAACACTGGCAGAGGTATAGTCATTTTTGTATGCGTGGTTGTTTTTTTCTAAGTTTAGTTGGCTGTGGCGGCCATCTTAAAGTTTTAAAAGCTTTCTTTCTCTTACCTGTAAGTTCTGTCAGTTTTGTTTGTTTGCTGTGTCACATTGCATTTTCCATGCTCTTTCATTTTCATGGCAGCTAAAATAATTTTCCTTGGTTTTATTATATAATGAAATTTTTTTGCCCAAGTCACTGTGCAGGAATGTTAAATGAGAAGTAAACAAACAAACAAAGAAAGAAAACATTTAAAAAGCAATTTAAAAAGTGTTACTAATGTGAAATACGAAAATTTGAAACACATTCAAAAGTTGTGAGTTTTATGGGTTTGACATTAATTATTGCAAAAAATCTTAATTCTGGCTCGAATTATCTTCTTTTGCTCCACAAGACATAGTCCAGGATGAAAGGAAAGAAAGATAAACCATGAAGCACTAAGGATCCAATCGTAATGATGGAAAAATTCTTACTGTAGTTGCTATTTTGTATCCTATTGGTCCTTTTGTACTGTTAGGAAATTTATTATAAAATACTAAATACTTGGATCCTGTGTCAAACTGATCAAACAACACAGAGCAGTTGCCAATACATTAAAAAACAATAAAATTATTGATAAGTACGGAACATCATGTAACATCCATTAAGAAGCTAATTACCATTTCCTCTCAAATGTTTCACAAGTAGATAAATTACATTCAGTCAATGTGTCTTATTGACTCTTTAAAGACACTTTTTTGTATTCATGAAATATTATTCTTTATTTGTTTATTTAAGGACATTCTTCTGTCATATTTGCTGTCAGATACCAGCCAAACCAACCTATGTTACTGTAATATTAATATCTTAACCCTGTCATTCTCCACCCCCTTCGGTGGAGTCTCCCACTTTGACTGAGGGACCTCCAGCTCGTACTCGGCACAGATAATTCCAGGTACACTATTCTAGCCAGATGTGATGGACTGGCGACTTGCCCGGCTGTGCCCCGCCTTTCGCCCATTGACAGCTGGAGATAGGGACCAGCGTCCCCGGGAGCCTCAGTAGTAACAAACTGGTAAAGAAAATGAATGGATGAATTTTTCACACTGTTAGGAGCTGTCTTGTCTTAATATCAGTGACTTATATATTCTTTTTTGTCCTCTTATATATATATATATATGAAATATGCATTCATTATTTATTTATTTCTGACTATGGAAAGATTCTATCATAAGAAGGCGGTGTCATATATTTTGTACTTTGACTCATTTTCATAATGAACTTTGTTCCTCTTGTCATGCTTTGACTTTGCCAGTTTGGCAAATAAGGGGCGATTAAAATAAATGAGCCAAGATTGAACCTGATACATGATACGGAAAAGACTGATGGGCCAAGCAAGCAAAAGGGATGATTACAACTGTCGTTGCTTGATGACAAATGACCCTGTATTGTTTGGAATGGAGCTAGTTTTTTTTATCACTTTGCATCAAAAGACTTTGGAGATATCAGAGTCGCCATCTTTGTCATCATGACTAGCAGCATTTTCATCATTTCACATTCCGCCCTGTTTTGATCTACATAGAACCTGTGATGTACTCAGAACATAACCCACACGGATCAGGCTGGGTTTTCAGCATGCATTTATGTGTTTGCAGTAATTATACTGCAGCTGTTCAAAAATGATTCCACAAAAACTATATTAGGTATGCCACTACATCAAATTAAATACTAATGTTTTACACCAGCTGTTTTTGTGTTTGATGTCCTTTTATTTCCAGGTTGAGCAGAACACAAGCAAACAGAAGAATGCAGCAGCGATCAGACCACAACAACACGAGGAACTCCCAATTTCCACAGGAAATCAGAGCATATGTACACAGTAGGAATAGGATTACACAGCTGGATCAGGTGTGACAAGAGCACGAAAGTAAAACACACAAGGGACTGAATCTGAAAAATAAAACAGGAAGTGTGGGTGACAAAACAGAATGGAACAAAAAAAAATCCCTGATAAAATTTAATTTCATTATTATTAGGAATAAAAAAACTCTGGGTATTCTTCACGTACTCCAGTGTCCTCCCATAGTCTGTAAGTAAGTTTACTGAAAAACTAATGAACAGATTTTGATGAAATTTTCAGAAAATGTTGGGGTTGTCACAAAGAACAAGTGATTAAATCTTGGTGGTTTGTGCTCTCCAAGTGCTTCCATCCATCCATCCATCCATCCATCCATCCATCCATCCATTCATTTTCTTTACCCGCTTCTCCATTCCGGGTCGCGGGGAGCTGGTGCCTATCCCCAGCAGTCTCCAAGTGCTTCCAGTTAATTCTAAATTGACCCTTGGTATGTATTTGTGTGTATCATTGTTTGTCTTCATGTGGCCCTGTGATGGACTGACAACCTGCCCAGTGTGTGCCCTGTCTCTTACTGAATGACCACCGGGTAAGCCACTGAAAATATCAGTCACCAACAATGGTGGTTTTTTTTTTAAAAAAAGGAAAGAAAAAGGCACGGGAATCCTACACCTTCTGTTTGGTTGCCCGTACAACCTCCCTTCTTCCCCATTTTTTATATATAAATCTTGTTTGGATGTATCAAAACCGAGCACTGCTTTAAATGTTGCAGGTGCAAAAACCTGCAGAACGCCTTTATCTTCTTTCATTTTAGCATGAATGGCCAAGTGTATCCCATGCTAAAAAAGATGACACACAAGGTTTCAGCCTTCTTTGGTACTCCATTTAGGGCTGATCGTTTAAAGTAATTTAATTCACTTTAGAACCTTCTTAAAGAAAACAGACCATTCCCTTTTTTGTTCATATCTACTGTTTACCCAGACAACTACCTTTCCTTTTTTTTATTTTGAAGTGCGAAAAAAGGTACAAAAATCGCCAAGTGGCATTTTCAGTTATTTTTTTAAAGGTGAATGGCAAAGTAAAACATATTTAATTCAAAGCTGGACTGATACAGTATGTGGTTCAAGTTACCTAAAGTGACAAACACTGCACAAACTGACTATTTAAGCTCCACGCATTACTCAGAGGAATAAAAGTGGATGCATACATTACCGGTAGGTGGCATATAGTCTTTGATGTATATTTGATTTAGGAGGTGCAGTGCAGACCCAGAGAGGAGACGTGAGATCTTGAGAAAGCACCCTACCACAAATATCAGTCAGCTTGATGAGCCAAAGGACAGAAGCAATTACGTTGAGAGCAAGAATAACACAGGGTTCAAGAAGTAAAAACATTTCTGTAAGGATACGATTTGACAAGTAAGGTTTAAAACCTCATTTGAAGAGGAGTAATTGCATTGGATGTTATTTATGAGCCTAGAAGCAAAAAGTAACAAAATGTCTCTGTGATCTACAGCCTTGTTTTACATCCAGATTTTGCATTTAAATTGGAATATTTATTTACTCATATGATGTAAATCATGTGCCACCGTGTTCTAGATTCATCTTTCATGAGACTGCCTTTACATTTCATTTAAGATCTGGGGGAAGTAGATGGAATTACTATCCCAGTGGCAGTGTCTGACGACGTCTTAATGCAATAAAATGTTCACTGGTAACCAATTACTTCTGAGGCATGCAGAACAAATTTTATTTAAGAAAGTGTCATTTTCATGTCTCTCTTAAATAAATTTGAAAATTAAATTTGAAGAATAAAGAAGAAACTGTTTTACTGGTTAATAGCGTTTGGTTTACAGATGCCCATGAAAGCTGAGACTTAAGAATTCTTGGGGAGGAGTTTTTTTTTTTCCTCAGTAGTTGTGGGTAACAATTCATGCATCCCTTCATTTTCTTTATCTCTTTTTCCATGCAGGGTCATGGGGAGCCGGTGCCTATCTCCAACGGTCAATGGCTAAGAGGCGAGGTGCACCCTGGATAAGTTGGCAGTCCATCACAAGGCCACATTAGGCACTTCCACAAAACACTTCAAGCTGAGACATCTTCTGGCAGTTTCTGTGCGATTTCTGAATGGGCAGAGTTGAAGCCAACCTTTAGCTGTTGCGCCTTTGGTGCTGCCAAGCGCAACAGAGCTGTAACAGTCAACATGTGAAAAGGTAAGCCGGTTTTGCAGCTCAATGATGTGATGTAGAGATGGCACACAGCCCATGCATCCACTGGGCTGTAGGATGTAAAAGCCTAAACAAATATACTGTAAACAGACTCATAACAAAGAAGATTAATGATAACGCACAGCAACTTTGCATTTAGTTCAACAGTTTGGGTAACCCCAAAGTCGATTGCTAAACTGAGATAACCTGCCATGTTTTAAAAAATGGTATACGGTATTGTGTAGTACTCAATGACTCTTTTGCTTCCACTCTGCTCTCTTCAAAGCTTACATATATGTGGGATGTGACCCGCTTCATTAGTGATTTAGAAACTGTTTTGTGAATATGTCTATTAAGAAAAACAAAACGGTCAACTATTCCACCCAACACTCACACCTAGTGACTGTTTCAAGTTACCAGTTAATTTAACAGGTATGTTTTTGGTCCATGGGAGAAAATTGGAGTACCTGGAAAAAACCCCAACATGGAATCACAAAGAAAACATTCAAATGCTGCAGCTGGTTTTGGATCCTGTAACCTTGGACACTAGGAATAGTGATTAAAAGCTTTATTTCAAAACACAAAGGGATATGGTAAAGTCTTCTGAACGCCAAGTGTCTGTGGGGAGAGGGGACACAGATTTATAGTGAGCTTGTTTAGTCTTATGTAGAATTGTGAATTTGTTTCTTTCTCTTTACAGGTTTGAGAGGAGGACAGAGTTCCAGAAGTCCAAGGAAGAAGGGAGGCAAGGACAGCAAGGACAACGGAGAAGAGGGTGGTGGAGAGTGGGCAGGCAGGTGAGTCCAAAGGTCGGGTAGGCTGAGCTGTATGATTCTCTGGAGTGCCAGTAAGCGGTGGAGCAGTCTCTTTCTTTTGAGATGAGAAAGCCACACTGAGAGGTTCCATGACGAAAACACAGACAGTGAGATGCTGGCTGTAGTTTCATTGACTTGGACAATTCAAACTCAGGCTGTGTAGTGGTAAAATGCCACAACTATCCCAAATTAGAAAAGGTACACTAAATGATCAATGAAAGCATGGTTAAAGCTTCTATAAGCACTGAAATCTTACACTTGGGTATAATCCCTCACATTGGGACCAATATCTATAGCCCACTTTGTTGCGGTCTGGCTGTTCAGCTTCCGACCTATGTAGAACAGTTGCAGGGTCAGGGCAATGCCTTGGTACATGCCACACTTAAAGGTAACTTGTACAACTGGCATTTAGTGTTGTCATTTTGATGTTGTATAGTTTCAAGTATTCCAGAGTCCACGTGTGTATCAGTGAGTCATAGGCTTCTTGTCTTCTATCCAGACCATCCACAGGTTCTTGTCCGGTTTTACAGTCTCAAGTGATTGGTAAGTTGACCAGTAGCTCGTGCTTGGCTCCTCTGATGTCACTGCTAGCTCCATTATGAGCTCTGCTCAGCTGCATATTTGATCAAACCCTTCAGTTTTCTGACTCTAAACCCCAAGTCATTTGATACCATACCCAAAACTGACTTTAAGTTTTCCTGCTGTTGTCATAAAGTGTGGCACACACACTTATTCACACTTGCATAACTACACAGCATAAGCATGAGCAAGGTTAATAGATGTCACGGAAACTCTTGTTTATTAAATGTGACACCTTGGCACGGTCACAGGGCTGGGAGTATACTTCATATTGCAGCAGGAGATCCAATCGTTTCCAGAACGGCTCTTAACTCTGCCACTTTTTATATAATAATGTTTCAGTCATGTTCAAAGAGTGCTTTACTGGAGATATTCTCAAGAAATGCAGATGGCAGACATCTGACAATTTCCAATTCCCTTTAAAAGGCGCAACTATTTATAAAACTTCCAGCCACTTTCTCCTTGGCGTTTCAGACACAGCCTCCATTTCTCTGATGGATTGGCTGTCATAATAGGACAGCGCAGTGCTTCTTTTACTTTCAGACAACTCTGTGCTCCTGACTATCAGCTGCAAACTGTAGTTTTTCTCCCTTATCACTACATTGCTGCTTAAGTCTTTCTCATATGCTGTAAACAAACACACAGCAAAACTGACTAATCATACCTTCTGAAAAAGATCTAGCTTTGGTTGTGGTGGAAAATATACTGTGGAATAAAGATTATTCAGGAACTCATCAGAAATGGTAATTAGCTCCATGTTCATGTTGCTCCTTAAAGACTTACCAGCATGAGTTGCATTCCACGAACATCAATGCAATGAGCTTTTACTTTAATTTCTGTGGCTATGAATTGAAATGTTGACACAATACAAGTCAGAGGCAGAAAAAAAATCCCTAGAATTTCAAGAGAATAAAATTTACAGTTTGACGTCTTTTAGGGGTTTCATTTAGGTTTAAAGCTAAACTTTCAGCCATTTTGAAAAATTCATATTTTACCTATAGATAGCTCCTTGAACAGTATTAGTTTGGAGAAACAGAGTTTAAGTCTGACAGGACTGATGAGTTAACTGCTTTTCTGGATGTCACTAAAACCAAAGTAGATTTCTCTTGTCTTTTATAATGATTCATGCAAACACTATATAATGCCGTTACTTATCATGACCTCCCAAACTGCAGACCACAGAGACCGGACACAATTAAAGGTCAGTACAAATATTTATTAAAACTCAGGGAGCAGCATCGATCCTCAGAGAGGTCCTCAGAGAGAACAAGTGTATTTAATAATCTCAGAGGTAAGATTTCTAAGGGACTCTTGTCATGTCTTTCTTTATTTTGCAGGTTTGAGAGGGTTCCAGGAAGGAGAACAGTGTTGGAGGATGATGGAAGAGAATGGACACGCAGGTAGGAATAGAGGTATGTAGGCTGAACTGATTTCTTTGTGTTGTTTTCCAGGACGGTAAGGCAAAAACTGACATCAGAAGGATTTACTGAGGTTAATCAAGGGAGATGAGGAAGTCGAAAAGATAATGATAGATGGTGCCTGAAGAGCTCTTTGGTGTTATGTTCTCTGTTTATTTAGTTTTGTTTGGACTTTGCATTTTGGATCCTTGAGTTACATATTATTATTATTATTATTATTATTATTATTATTATTATTATTATTATTATTATTATTATTATTATTATTCCATGGTTTCTTTTGTTAGTTCAGTCTCGTGTTTTATCATAGTTCTGTTTATTTTCAGTATTCTAGTTTTGCTTTATTATTGTGCTGGTTTGTCTTTTTTGTTACCCTGTTCATGTTTAGACTGTGTTGTGTCGTCAAGTCTACTTTTAGGTTTCCTTGTATTTTGTTAATTCATCTTTGGATTAAATCAATCACCACCTTGATCTCCTGCATTTGGGTCCTTCTCCCACACCTATCATGACACTTTGGCTCAAATGACCTCACCAATGCAAGTGTTAGCTAAAAGGCAAGTTGCTGATTGAGAAGGACAAATGCAGATGCATATAAAAAAATACTTTGTCTGATATAAAACACTGAACAGAGCACACACTATGATCCACACTTAGCAGCAGTTAATGTTGCTCCTTTATGAAGTTAAACTGATGATGACATTCCTGTCAGTGTCAACCAAGATTCCACATCGCGATGACCTCAGGTAAAAGGTCATCAACTTAAAAACTGCAGCCAGGTCAGTTATTCTCCTTTACTCAACACAACGAACGAAAACTGAACAGAACGTACCATGCCCAAAAAGAAAATAATATAATATTTAATAATAGCTTTAAAAACAGAGGAGGAAAAGTACATTTTTCCAGACCTCTTTTGGGCATCCAGGAGCAAATAGGCAGATGCCTGTAGCACCCATAGCACCCCACTTTTCTGCACATATATGGAGCAGGGCCACTTCTAAAGTGAATTGCTTCTGTTTTAAAACAACTCCAATGAATTTTTACATCATGGTCAGTTTTGCATGCTTATTATGTTAGAATTGTTTTATTCCTGTCGTACTGGATCCCAGCTTGCATCAAAAGTACTATACCTTGCTGCTATTTGTGTTTGCAAAAAAACACATAACTCTATATAAATAATCATGTTTTGTGAAATGTACAGCAATGTAAAGGTCTATAAAATTATCTTTGCACAAACTGCTACAAAGTTTTTCAGATCTGAGCTGGTTTAAGACATAAGAGAGAGTGTGGGTAAATATGACTTGTAGTGTGAAAGTGCTTCAGGTGATCACCAAGAATAGAAAAATCCCATGTTAAATGCAATCAAATCTACAGATATTGTGCTAAATTTTGGTGTGGTAGTAGCCGATTCTTGCTGAAAACTTCTGCATTAACTGCTGGCATTAACCCTGTCTGTCTGTTAGCAAAATATCTCATGAACCACTTGATGGATTTTAATGAAACCTTCAGAAACTATTCACTAGATGTACATCTACAACTTATTAACTTTGGGAATCAGTCCAATTCAGGATTGCTGCCATAGATAATAATCATTAGCAAACACAGAAATGGCTATAACTCAGTCAGTTTTCTAAATATTTTGCTTAAATTTGATGTGGCAGTAGCTGAGACTCATTCACAATACATACTCTTGGAATATTTAATGAGACTGAGCATAATGTTATTTTAAAGGTTGGACTAAAACAGCTACCATACACCATCGTCATTTTTCAACATAAGATGATCTTAGTCTAAAACTCTGCCATGAAAAGCAGCGGGCGATATGCAGGAATGCATATCATTTAATTAAAATTAAAAACTTTTCTACTCTACAACTAAAAATTCCAAATGTGTGATCTAATCTAAAACAAGCTGAACAAAAAACTATCATGCTGACATTAAGATCAGAGATTTAGTCAGCCAGTGTCTTTATAAGTCTAAATGTACAAATGAGTGTGTAGGTGTTTTCTTGTGCGTGCGTGTTTTATGTCATGTGTGTTTTGAACCCGGTGGACATTGTCTTCCTGGTAAATCTGGTGCTTCCAGCCTCCCTGCGTGTGAGCAGCAGCTTATCAGCTCCGACCAGAGTTGCCCTCACTCCCAGCCACCTCCATCGCCTGAGAGGAAAATAAATTGCACCCATGCAGTTAATAAGAATAAAAAAATACATTGTGCCATTACAAATTCCACATAAAAAGTGACTGGCGGTGGGAGTTGGAGGTTTGTGTGTGAGTGTGTTGCGGTATCAGGCGGGAGTTTGAGATGCTGCTCATGATGAACAGCTGAGACGCTTCTTGCCCTCCGCCATAAAGCCAAACAAACATTTCTTGTGTTTGTGTTCCACAGGCAGCATTCGGCGTACATATTGAATTCCTGACAACACCATTTCTGTGTCTGTGGAAGGTAATTATATAGTGAATGATCTTTTGCTTCATTCAGCTCCGGGTGGAAAAAATCCATCTGTTGCACTCTGAGATTGTATGGCAAAAAAAAAAAAAAAAAAAATCATGTTTCCTCAAGCACTCAAACATAGCAATTTGCATCGATGTTAAAACAGGTACAACAAGGCTGGATATCTATGACATGGTAAATTAACTTCTGCTAAGCCTGGACATGATATATTAAATAGAAAAGGTAAGAAGGATGTTCCATTTTGTGGTACTAGTGAAAGAAAAGACGGAGCTCCACAACCACTGTATGATCTGTTGAAAAGACTTCTTGTCACAGATTTCTGAGAACTGCCCAGCAACATGGTGCTTTTCTGTTAGCCGCTTATTGAACTTTGGTAAGACAGATGTGAAATAAGGGAGTGGGGAGGGAGGGATAAAATAAAACCATACGTTGAGCTGGATTTAGGTGTATATACATTTTTTGTTAATAAACACAAATTAAAGCATTCCAGGTTTTGAAGGGTGCCAATAAAGCTACAGCCCAAAATTCCAACATCCATTTAAATTCATTAGTTTTTTTTTTTTTTTTTTTAATTTTCCCACAGAAACACATACAAAGTCTCTTCATTTTCTTTCTAAACATTGTTCTCTAAAATCTGCTTTGGCAAGCTTGCCCTGTTTTTTTGTAATTTCTAGCTACTTTTAGTTTTCAGCTACAATTGTGCCACTTTTAGCTAGGCTTTTGATACGTTTAGCTTCTAGCTAACCTTTTGCGTTTTTCCTTTTTCTTTTTTTTTTGGATCGAGCCACTGTTTTGCTACTTTTAGCTAGATTTTTGCTGAGCTTGTTACAAACTCAACAGGAACCGAGAAATTTGTTTTGATTTCTGGAGCTCTCATAACAAGAAAAAAAAGTTTGTTTTGACCAAGACATTTCATTTCATACCTCATGACAAACTCAAGCGCAGACTTCCTGGGTGGAGATGGTGAATTCAGTTCACTTTTTTAGACTCGGGTTCATCTCAGTCACTCACTAAAGTGATCCGGTTCACTTGAGTCGGTCATGCTGAACTCTCCCCCATAAAATATAAGTTAACATAAATGTTAAGTTATGTTAAATGTCTGTTGTGTATGTAAAACCTACGTATATAAACGTGTATGTATGAGTCACCAGAGTTTTTTTTTTTTTACCGTTTCCGCGGATATAGCTGTTTATGCGTTGGGTCCACTAACTCACAGACTTAGCGGCAGTCTGCCAGAGGACATGAAGACATCGGGGTAATTGAGACCTCGGACTAGTGAGTCCTGATTCAGTGCGAGGATTCAAATCGTTAACCCGGTTGAGTTAGAAACTGACCAGCTCTACTCCTCGGGAGTCCTGATTGCCTCCTGCCAGCATCACCACTCTTTTGTCTGAACATGTCGTTTGGCCTGTGCGAAATTGTCCAGAAGGTAACATCTTTTTTTTTTTTTTTTTTTTTTTTTACATGTTACATATTGTTCTCGGACCCTTTCAGTGTCTGAGAACTATTTTGTGATTGGTCAGAAATCGGAATGGGTGCATGGATTTAAAATGTTTACATGTTTACACAGAAGCTAATTTAAAAAAAAAAAGATGTTACCTTCAGGACAATTTCGCAAAGGCCAAACGACATGTTCAGACAAGAAAGGGAGAACAAATTTTTTATTTATTGTTTAGTATCTAGCAGCCTTTAATTTTAGCTTTTAGCTACTGTTCTGCTACTTTTAGCTAGACTTTTAATAATTTTAGCTTCTAGCTGACCTTTCTAGCCTTTGATTTCGATAGCCTTTGATTGATGCTGAATCAGCTTTTACTACTGGGTTTTAGAGAAGAAAGTTAATGTGCGTTGGAATTTTGGGCAGTTAGTTCACTGGCACCCTTCCAAAAGTGGCACCTTAAACAACTACAACAAATAAATCTACCCTAACTCCCCTTTGCTTTTAGTTAGTTATCACCGGTCCCCAAATCTCTACCTTCAGCTGGTTCTAAACCCTGATGGGCAGGACCTGGAGAACTCTAACTGTCTTCTGTGTCTTAACCTCCATGTGACTGCAAACCAAAGCCTTTGTTTCCCACTGTAAGATTCTCAGCTTCAGCCTGTGGGATTAGCACTACTAATTCACTGTCTTGGCAGGGGACAGCTTTGGTCTGCTCGTCTCACAGCGGCTGCAGCGGTGCACTGATGTGTCTGTGGCAGGGTCCCACTGTGGAAGTACAGGCTGGACTCACAAAATACAACTACCACTGGTGAAACTACCGGTACTACGAAGGAGATGCTGCATCTGCAGTTGAAACCAGAGGTTTACATCCACTGTATAAAAAAGACACATAAGCATTTTTTCCTCACTGTCTGACATTAAATCAGATTAAATCACCTTTCCTGTTTTAGGTCAGTTAGGATTCCCTACATTATTTCTATTACTATTTCTAAATGCCTGAATAATGAGAGAAAGAATGTTTTGGAGAATTTATTTTTACTTTTTTCAAAGTCACCAAATCGTAGTATTTGGTAGCCCTGTCTTTTAATTGAATGGCTTGGGTCAAACGTTTTGGGTTTCCTTCCACAAGCCTCTCACAGTAGTTTTTCTGGAATTTTGTTCCGCTTCTCCTGACAGAACTGGTGGAGCCAAGTCAGGCTCATACACACTTTTTCAGCTCTGCCCACAAATTTTCAATGGGACTGAGATCAGAACTTTGTGATGGCCATTCCAAAACACTGACTTTGTTGTCCTTAAGCCATTTTGTAACTAATTAGGCGGTCTGCTGTGGGATATTGTCCATTTAGAAGACCTGTTTGTGTTCAAGCTTTAACTTCCTAGCTGATGTCTTAAGATGTTGCTTCAATATTTCCACATAATGCTCTTTCCTCATGATGCCATGTGTAAAGTTCCTCCTGCAGTAAAACACAAAATGATGCTGCCGCCCCTGTACTTCACAGTTTCTTGTATTGGGTTGACTCCAAAAGTTAATGAATCGTAAATGTACATCCAGTGATTACTTCCTGAGAGCTTCATTGAAATTATTCCAGTGGTTCATGAGATATTTTGCTAAACAGACAGACAGCGTTAGCGCCAACAGTTAAGGCCAACATTTTAAGCAAAAATATCCCACAATGTGTAGTGCTCAGATAATGTGTTGTCGATGATGCTCAGCTACTACTACTACACTAGTTTTTAGCTCAGTATTCATGAAACTGGCTCAGTTATAGGCATTTTGTGTTTTCTAAGATCAGTTGGCTGTGGCTGCCATTCTGAATTGGGCTGGCTCAAAAACTAGATCAGTTGTAGATGCACGCCCAGTAAATACTTCCTGAGAGTTTCATTGAAATTAATCCAGTGGTTCATGAGATATTTTGCAAACAGACAGACGCAATGGACCCCAAGTGGTAATGGCAAAGTTTTAAAAACAGATCTCGCACTTTCAGTTAGCGTCCAGAGTATCTGTTGGGAATGACTCTCAGCTGCTACCACACCAAATTTTAGCTCAATATCTGTAAAATTGGCCATTAAAGCAATGTTCATCTTTGACAAGGTCACTAAGCTGCGGCGGCACTCTTGAATGGGGTTAGTAAAAGTAAGTAAAAGTTTATTTGTACAGAACATTTCAGCAGCAAGGCATTCAAAGTGCTTTACATAATAAAAACAACAGTAGAATTGCATTACAATCATCCAAAAAAAAAACAAAAAACATTACAATCATCAAAAACATCATTACAAACATCCAAAAAAAAAAAATCACTAATGTTCTAATAATATTTTATTAATATTTTGTTCAGAGCAACTGAATTTGTTTGCGGACTACTAATCAAAGGCATCTCTAAACAGGTGAGTTTTCAGCCTTGATTTAAAGGAATTTAGTGTTTCGGCTGTTTTTCAGTTTTCCAGGAGTTTGTTCCAGATTGATGGTGCATAGAAACTGAAAGCTGCTTCTCCATGTTTGGTTCTGGTTCTGGGGATACAAAGTAGACTGGAACCAGAAGACCTGAGTGTTCTGGAGGGTTGATACGATGATAATAAGTCTTTGATGTATTGTGGCATCGTAATATAGAGCTGCGTATCATCTGCATAGTTATGGTAACTAATGTTATTACTTGTTATAATCTGGGCTAGTGGGAGCATGTAGATATTAAATAGAAGGTGTCCCAGGATTGAACCTTGGGGTACTCCGCATGTGACTTCTGTTCGCTCTGAAGACAAGTTGCCTATTGATACAAAGAAGTTCCTGTTGTTTAGGTAGGATTTGAACCAGCTGAGTGCTGTGTCTGAGAGTCTGACCCAGCTCTCCAGTCACTCTAATAATATATCATGGTCAACAGTGTCAAATGCTGCGCTGAGGTCCAGTAGAACCAACAGTGTGGTTCTTCCACAGTCTGTATTTATGTGGACATCATTGAACACTTTGACGAGGGTTAGTTATTTGTAGATGGACATCGAATGATTACTTTCTGGAAGTTCCATCAAAATATTTCTAGAGGTTCATGCGCTATTTCGTAATGCTACAGACAAACGCCACACACGGACACATTAGTGCCCATTTCATTTCGGCGGTGGGCAGTGAGGGGACATGATGTGTTGATTTAGCTAATTGCCCTTCCTTTTATTGGCGCCTTTGCAACAAAAATAAATAAATAAATAAAAAATCCGCCTTTTTACTCTACTCATCGGTGGGTATAAGGTGTTTTTATTTCATCATGCAACATGAAATGCTCACATTAAAACAATTTTTCCTTGGTAGTCCTTTTCTTGCTGGCTAATTGAGTTGCATTGTGATGATGTCCTCTGAGAATATTTATTGAACCTCCGCACAATGGTAGCTGGTTCCGAAAATTCAATACCGCGCTCCTTCCTCGCAGAACAACCCTCCATTCAGTGTTGTGATTGCCCTTTTATGAAACAGAGGCGCCGTTTTTCACATCACCGTCAGTCACGCTGCTCCTGGAGCAGCCTTCTTCTCGGCGAGCGTAAATGGCAGGGAACACGTGCTCGCCCTGCTGCCTGATGTAACGCGTTTGCGCCGCGCACCTTCAGACCACTCGAACGCACAACGTGGAAAGGTGTCAAAGTGCACTTCGCCTATGTTCATATTCATTTCCCACTGATTATGTCTTTCTCGCGTCTGATTACTCCCAGACAGGGCCCTGCGTCTGCTCGTTTCAGAATACATCATAAACAATTTACACGTCATTAGTTTTGTTTTGATCATATTTGTTTGATGAAATGTCTTCCTGCATGGTGAGTGCCGGGGTTATTTACCCCATTTAGAGGCCCAAGGAACATCACGCGGGGTGTGCTACGCCACATTGTGTGATTAATTGTCGTGGGTTTGTTGGAAACTTTAAATGAAGCTAAATAAGAGAGGGGTAAATGTATTCTGTGTGTTTGATGAGTACTGAACTGCTTCCTGTGTTGATTTGTTCATTAATCTGTGCCATCTGTGATAGTGTGACATCAGAAGTTAATACATGGGAATTTATTTTTAGTTTTTATTCATTTTTGTCATAAAACAGCAGATACTTTGCAGAGGATCCACATATACTGTGAAACTTTGAACAGAAATGAGAAACCTGTGTTAGGCTGCATGTGTTTTGTGGGGTATGTCCTGCAAGAGGCAGTAAAAAAAAAGAAAAAGCAAGCACATAAGCTAATGTAAAGCAGAACATCAACAAAAACAAGTACCGCGTAAGACACACAGTCTTTAATTATCATCATTTAATTATGCCTGCGTCTGTCTGTTAACAAAATATCTCATCAACCACTGGACGGAGTTGAATGAAATTTGCAGAAAGTAGTCACTGGATATAAATTCACAGCTGAATAACTTTTGGAGTCAACTTGATTTAAGATGGCTGCCACAGTCAATTAACCTTAACAAGCACAAAATGGCTACAGCTCAGTCAGTTCTACAGATGTCAACATACAATTTGCTGTGGTAGTAGCTGAGACTGATCCCCAACACATAATATAAGCTCTAGTAGACTGTGAGGCATCTCTGTTTAAAATTTTTCCATTAGCTATTTGGAGTTACATCTGTCAGCAACAGATCTTATCAACCACTGGATGAACTTTAATCAAACATTCAGGAAGTAATCAGTGGATGTACATCTATAGCTGATTGACTTTTGGAACCAATTCAATTCAAGATGGCCACCACAGCCAACTGATTTTAGTAGCTATGACTCAGCCAGCTTTCCAAATATTAAGCTAAAATTTGGTTTGATAGTCGTTGAGATGCATGCACAACTCATAGCTTGAGCACAACACATTGTGCAGTATTTCCTCTTAAAACGTTGGCATTAACTTTTTGATTCAACTCTTTTTGTCTGTTAGCAAAAAAGCTCATAAACTACAGGATGGATTTCAGTGAAACTCTCAAAGTAATCATTGGCTGTACATCTACAACTGATTAACTTTTGGACTCAAGCCAGTTCAAGATGGCTGCACAGCTAATTGACTTAAGCCAAAACAAAAATGGCTCCTTTAAATGCAAACAAATCTTATGAGATCACACAAGGTATTCCAATATGGCATTATGGTGCGCCTGCTATTTTTAAGGTTTGACCAAAATGGTTTTAGTTCTGTCATTTCGCAAAATGAGATGATCTTAGTATAAAACTCTGGCATGAAAGGCAGTGGGTAATATCCCGTATCCTTTAATTGGAGTGTTAAAAAGCCTTTCAGATTCTCTACAGAGTGCTGAATTAGCGCTCAATGTTCCTCCTGCAGCACTTGGTGCAAACATTGGAACATTGTCATGCTCTGTGAATACTGGTGTCTTTTTGTGTGTTATTGTTGTTCTGTTTTGTTTAATATATTGTGGTGTATCTTATAAGTCTGTGCTTTATTTTGGTTGTTAGCTTTAAACTACTTAATGAAATATTGCTTTTCTTTTCAGGATTTGTGTAATTGATCGATTTCCAGTGCCAGTTTTTCCTCAGTTGGTCTTGTATTCTGATTTTTTCCACACAGGATTTAGTATACAAACAAGCACACCTGACTTTATTTACTCATCATACTCTCAGTATATACTTCCCAGATGTCAATTTTTTTTGCCAGATCCGCTTGGATATTTGCTCTAGCGTTGTACTTCACCAAGCCAAGTAGAGCTTTCGGGTTTGCTTTGTTCTGAATTTTTGGTTTTCCGAACAATAAATTTCTTTTAAAATCAAAAGAGATTATTTGCTCCTCTCTTTCCTGCCTTTTGCATGTCAACCTTAATTTGGACTTTTTTATGCATTTTCACTTGACCTGTTTCATTTAGTACAGATGTGTTTCTGTGTGTGTTGCTGTTGATTTTATTTCTTAGGGAGTCGGTGCATTAATATTAAAGCACCCTTATTACTATTCAGCAGTTAATTCCTCCATTTCTATGATGAATTTCAAATTGCTACACCTATTGCAGTTTTGGAAAAACACAAGCAAAACATACAAAACATGCATGCAGCTTGATTGGGAATAATAGTCTACAATTTTTGACAACAATACATTGCTCAGCATAGACAAAATCTGCAAAAACTTTCCCAATACCCATGAAAACCCAACCCTTTCTATAGCTCAGACATACAAAACAGTAGAACTAGGGTTAGAAGGGCAGTTGAGTCACAAAAAATTTCTATTTTGATGATTTGTATATATATATATATATATATATATATTTTTTTTTTTTTTTTTACACAAATGCAGTTTGAGTTTTAGGATTTTTGAAGATTTAACAATCAAATGTTCAACATAAACTTTTAACGTGTTTAAACTTTTTAATTTCTGTACAAAATCTTATTTTAGTCACAATTATTTGCACTTCTACAGTTTATAAATCAAAGCACAGACATTTTTAATTTCTTTCACCCAAACTTAACTTAGCGCCAGAAAACATAATAGACACATAGAAAATGACTTTGACCACTTACAGTTCGGATATCTTTTCAGCACTACTTATGGTTTTTGTGCAGTGACTGTTTGTCTGAGGCTAACTTTCTAATCTGCTTTTCTGCCTGCCTGACCTATTAGGAGTGCTGCCATGCTGACCCCAATGAGTTTTAACATTTCTTTTGATCTTAATTCTATTTTCATGTCTTCAACAACAAATTGTCTATATTTTATAGGCTCAGATTATTTAAAAAAATGTCCAAAGAGCTTTAGTGAAGAAAAGTTGATGGATATTGGAATCTTTCATTGGCACCTTTCAAAGATTTCTCCAAAGATTTTTCCCAATTAGATTGTACCAGATCTTTGTTTAAAACTTTGGCATCCAAATAAAGACACATTGTTGCCTAAAGTATTTCTGCTATCCATCCATCCATTTGTTTATTCTTCTTGATTGTTTAAACTCCATATTAGATTTTTATGCTCAGAAAAATGTGGTCTGCACTGATCTGAAGCCCAAACAGTTGTTTGTATTATCAAGAAAGCCTGTGCTGAATATATATATATATATATATATATATATATATATATATATTTTATCTTCACGCACCAGTTAAACCCGCTGCCTCAAGTTCAGTGCATAAAAACATGCAAAACTTTACTGTATATGTTTAAAGAGCATGTCGGAGTACTTGAAGTGAAGTTAGGAGTTTATTAAAATTTTGCATCTGCTGTGAAAACAAGAGATCGAAGCAGTTTGTGTCATGAAAATAGCTGAAATGGTTTCGGTCCCAGCCTCTGCATCAAGTCTGCCCCACAATCAGTTAACTGGCAGGCGGAGCAAAGCTGCGTGCTGGCAGCGGGTTGCAGCCTCCACTTTGTTTCCCTTTTTTTTAACCTATTGACAGCTTTTTCCAAATAACCCGAGCCCCTTTGTTTCTCAGTCGTTGTGCCACATTGGAACAAATGCCCTGGGAGCTGTTGTTTCCCCTCTTGATTCTTTCTGACGGGTCAAATGTAAATGTAGACAACCAAATTTTTCGCACAGATGCAGAAGTTATCCGTAGCCCTTTTGTTGTCTCGTACAGTTCAACTCCCCTCCCCCTACCTACCCGCCCCAGCCCACCGCAGTAGAAATGAATGGTGAAGGTGGCATTGTGTTTTGATCGTATCAGATGTGATGAAAGGTAGCAAAGGGAAACAGCTCTAGATTGTGTCTGTCGAAGTTATTAAAAACACACTGTAATTACCATACTGAGCAGTTATCAGAGGGTGAGATACAGTTGTGTGACAGAGTGGGTGGTTTGGGGGGGGTGAAATATTGTTCATGATCAAAGTTAATGATAGTGAAATCCATAATGCAAAGATTTTATTATGTTGTGCCAGTTTATCATAATGATACGGATGTGAATGCCTGCTCATTAGCTTCCCTAAATTATTATAAGCTATTACCACTTTCTCTGGCTCCATCCATTTTGCAGCAAAGCTGTGAATTGGCAGTCTAAAAACATAAAAACATCCTTTTGTTGACGTGACAACATTATTCCCAATCATTCCGTGGTGCTTTTAATTTGGTTACAACTGTGTTGTCTGTGAGTTATCGTTGATGTTTTTACAGCATATTCATATTTAATTGTAGGTGCATTTCCTAACAGAACACCCATTCACACAATGCTGTTTTGAGCCAGGCCTAAAATAAATCTTTCAAGTCAGTGTGCATTATGTAATGACCACATTAGCACGAGGGGTTGCAATCAACCTGCTGCTGTTATGCTTCTGAGCTGCCAAGGGAGGTTGTCGAAGAGGCTGTTCAGACTTGTTGTTCAGGTGATTTGACTGCACGTGTTCGTCTCTGATGCCCTGTTCACGTTTGGTGGCAAATTATGTACTCCAAAACGTTTTGCGATCAGATCTGAATTTCCCATATTGTATGCATTTACACACAGCCGCGTCACACAGATAGCTGTCAGTGAATTCCAATACATTCAGACATTTGAACTGTATTATTTCGACATTACCATGGTTCAAATTATTTTTGTGGTCTCTTGAGGAACTTAATTACCTAACATGAAAGAGAAGACAGAAAAGAGAAAAAAGAGGAAGAAAAATTAAGCACAAATGCAATAATTAGTGACTTCGGAGCTCAGTGTTACAGCAAAAACTGAAGATTTGAACCTGTAAAAATCCACGGTGCGCTGATATCTGTCAGCTCCTTTACACAGCTTCACTGTGGTCTTACCTTTTAACTTCAGTGCTGTATTTAATTCGGTGAATATAATTTGAACATAACACTGCTCAGATTGTTGTTCTGTAATTAACAAAGCACATTACAGATTACATGGACCACGGCTGGTCCAAAACCAATCAGAAAAAAAAAAAATTATCGAATCAATGTCCTGTAATCCACTTTAAATAATAATATCCTAACAAGTTTAACATTTATAATGAGAAGGATTGTAATAAACACTAAATCATTCAATCTTTTAGCTGAAAAAAACCAAACAACCAAACAAAAAACTTCTGTATCTTCAGGATATTACCAAAAATGGTTGCTTAATTATCTTTAAGCTATCAATCTGCTGCTTGTGTGAGGTCACGTCAGTTCAGTATATCGACGATCAGTATGGATTGTATCCAAACTACCAAGCATATGTGGATAAAAGGAGTCCAGACCACCTCCAAAAATGGTCTGAGGAAAATAATTTCAATGCACACTGAGGGTAGTTCAGGCCTGTATTTAGTGCTATGTGATCCCAATCAAAAAGTTTAAAACAATTTGAAACTGCTTTGTGACAGATTTGAACAGCCTCACAGAGCCAAACTGACAAGTAGGTGTGAAGTGGGGCATCGTGAGCCACCAGCTTCCACATTTCACCAGCTGCTTGAGCAAGATCTAGGTTTTAAATTGTTCCTGAGATTTTGTATAGAAAATCATTAGGAACATTTTCTGCGTTAAGGAGTGCATGCACTGTTGATTTTACACAGTCTAATTTAAATGGTTAAGTCAAAGAGCATCATATGTTTTCCCTGTGGCAGGAGAAATGAAACATTAGTGACAGGGAATTAATCTATGACAGAATCATTAAATCAACTGTAGTGGTTGAAGGAATGGATGAATGCATTGGTGTGAATTTCTAGAAAAAACACATCGCTGAATTATGACTTTAATGCATGGATAAACAAATTAAATGTGAGTGAGCAGAATGAATGAATGAATGAATATAAATACAGGAAAGAAGTGACAGAAAATATGATTTGAGTTTGACTTCAACAGAAAAAATAATTTGATTTTTAAAGTACCCACCCTCAGACTGTCTGCATTTTTAGACCTTCACCAGAATCCAGAGACAAACAAACACTTGTCATATTTATAAATCATCAGAAAAGTCACTGCTTTAAAACAAACCCTAGTTTGTTGCATGATCATATTAAGCTTCTACTGCTTCACTTCCTGTCTACATGTAGCACATTCTTAAATGAAAGGCCTAAGATTTCTTGAAGTAATGCATATCTCCTCCTACATTTCATGCCAGAATTTTAAACTAAAATCTTTTTATGTTGGAAAAGTAATAGAGTTTTACCCATTTTGGTCAAATCTTGACAATATCGTTATATCTCATGCAATATTGGGACATGTCACGCTCAAAGTGCATGATGTGAATGACTCTCAGCTACTACCACTGACTGAGTTGTGGCTTTTTTGTGTTGGCTAATGGCGATGTACTGTGGCAGCCATTATGAAATGGATTGACTCCAAAGGTTGATCAGTTGTCGAGGTACATCCAATTATTACTGACATGAACCAGATGTGTCACGAGATGAGCAGCACCAAGTAACCAGACACGGAAGCAGAATGCAAAAGGTAAGTGAGTTCATTTACAGGTGGACTGGTGGAACCAGACCTGGAAAAGGTGGGAGGCAGTGAGGTGAGTATGAATCTTGTTGTGTGGATTCAGTACTTCATCAATGGTAAACAATAACTTGACTTTTCTCTTATAGATCTTCGGGAATGACAGCTCGTGGATGGGGAGCGTTCCTCGGAGGATTGGAAGAGTGACCCGGCACCGGAGGAACAGGTGAGTGTACTGGTGAGTATTTACAGGTTGGACTTGCGGAGGGTCCTGGAGGCTTACTGACCGACCGGGAGGTGAACGGGTGATCCTTCCTGGTTTGATAAGCTCCCTGGCGGCGCTTCGGCACGTCGCGACTTGAAAAAACCTTAATTGCACACAGGCAAGAACAAGATTAGCACTTGGAAAAAATACTCTTGGACTGAGCGGCTGTAGTTACTAGCATAGTAGTGAGATGCTCCAGCAAGGACCAAGACGCTGAGTGAGCCTTAAGAAGGGCAGGAGCTCGTCAGGGAGGATCGCCGTCAGCTGCAGGTAATCAGTCAGGAACCACTCAGGAGACAGGGGGCAGGAACCAATCATTACAAATGCTTTTTTTGTAAATTCTCCTTAGAGTACATAAAATCTCATTAACTCTCAATACCATTGTATCCGAGATGAGAATTTTCTCCACAAAACTGGATGTGATAAATCTTTTTGTCATATGTCCTACATAAAACATTGTAGGCACATAAAAGTTGGCATGAATGACAACCAGACTCTTCCACTGTTCCACTTACAGGGACAGAAATTGTTTTATTATGACATTGACTGTTTGTCTGAGGCTTACTTTCTACTCTGTTCCTGTCTGCCTGTTTCATTCAGAGTGCTGCCAAGGAGTGAGAGACGCAGGTGTACGATTACCATTACAACCTTAATGAGCCACTGGCAGCAGCTTTAACATTTCTGTTGATCTTGGTTCGCTTTCCACTTGTTTAACAGTTCATACATCAAAACGTCAGCATTTTTCCACCTCAGATTATTACAGAAATAAGTTCCAAATTACTGTCGTGCTTTGGAGAAGAAAGTTATTGTATGTTGGAATTTCAGGACATAGCTGCATTTAAAAGGTTAAATTATGATCTAGATCAATGATATTCAATAAAAAATTAGCAACGCTGGCAGCTCCTGTCTGTAAAGAAAAGTAGAGGAAACCCACAATCTGGATGTGGGAATTAAAGTAAATACTAGAAAAACTGTGCAACCTAAAATGAATTACCATAAATGCAGGAAAAATTGCACACTCAAAAATGAAATGTAAATGCTGGGGAAGCTGCACTGCCTAAAATGAATAACAAAAAAAGCTGCACTTCTCCAAATAAATTACCATTAAGAAATAAATTACCTAGAAAACTTGTGCTAACTGAAATACAATATAGCAAATATTAGAAAAGCTTCACCACCTAAAATGAATTACTGGAAATGCTAGAAAAGCTGGACCCCTATCTACTTGTAGGCAACAGACAGAAATCCCCAAATTCCAACTTTTAACTGATCCGTTTTCCATCCCAATTTCTTCCATACACTGCTTCATAACAAGATCATCTTGCACTTTTTTTAACTTCAATAAAACCCATTTTTTATGGATGGACACCTTTTCCCTCCTTAGCAGTTTACCCATGCCACACATGCCTGCAAACAGACTTCTTATCATTGCTGACATGCCTGAGTCCTGAGCCAAGTACGTCTGCTGCTCCTACAAATGACTGCTTACCTCAATGACTATCAGCCTCCTATCAGTTAATACCTTAAAGCAAGAGTGTGTGCTTGGCGTGCTGAGGGTCGTGGCTCTGGTTTCTGATTTAGGAGCCCAAACAGCCCAGAGTCAGTACCAAGGCCAAGTTCAGAAATGAGCTTTTTGCAAATCTTTTTTTTTTTAGACACTCACCTTTTCTCAACAGAGCTACCACTAAATATCAAATGTGTAGAATGCTGTTAACACTTCTATGCTCAAGTGAGAAATGACATCTTTTGTTTGTTTGTTGCCAGTGTTCTTCTGTATGACCGCTCTCAGGCCGAGCTGACAATCCAGTGTCTCACAGTCAGGTTTCTGGATACAAAAAGAAGCCGTCTGCAACTGGTCTCTTTGTTCTCACTTCCACCCGCTTTGTACGTGCCTCAGCAGGTGCCCCAGCAAAGATGATATAATCTACTGTTGATTAGCTGTGGTGGCCATCTTGAAACTGATTGACTCCAAAGTTTTATCAGCTGTAGCAATGGATGTAGTAATGCTTACATTCTAAAAGTTTCACTAAAAGTATGTGGAGTGTGTGTTATAAATGGCTCTCGGCTACAACCACACCAACCTTTTGGAAAATATCTGTAAAACTGACCAAATTTTACTCACTTCTGTCTTTTCTAAGGTCAGTTAACTGTGGTGGTCATCTTGACTGGGGTTGATTTCAAAAGTTTATCAGCTGTAGATGCACATCCAATGAAGTTTGTTCAGTGGTTCATGAGATACTCTACCAGTTATTCTGGTAACACACTCGCACACACAGGGGGAAACACATTACTGCCTGCCTTCACCTTTCATTGTTAGGCAATAAATGTAACAACATACTACGTTTAATAAAGCACTATTTAGCTCTTGAAACCTCCCCCAGAGTTTTAGATTTAGTGAAAGGACATGAGGCTATTACACTGTTTAATATCATAAAGCCTTCGATCTATCTCGTATGGTCAGATTGATTTATTAGCAGCTCCCCGTTGACACTGCACACACCATGTCCCGTGCTTATGCTTGCCAAACGCCACTCCTCGCTGAAGCTTTCTGCTGAAATAAGCAGCGCTCAGGCTCCTTGGGGTGGGACAACCTTCACTGCATTGCACCTAGATCATCCATAACCATGGAACTGCGGCGCTGATAAACATTCCCCCACAATGGAGGGAGATA
>NC_051434.1:19232667-19269704 GCF_001649575.2 Kryptolebias marmoratus
GGGGGGGGGTGGGGGTAGTACTTTGGCAAACAGTGAGTGTTTCTTTGGCCACACGATAATACATTCATTCAATCAGCCTTGTCAGAAGTGGTGCAGCCCCAAGATGGCATTCTATTTGATTTTCAAACTGGCCTTTGATTGGAAGAGGGGAATGGCGCCCCATGTGACACAGGGAGAAAAAGTAATGCAATTACTCTACTTCTCTGTGTTCTTCAGACAGTTAATTCATTTTGATTTGCCGTGCATTTCCTGGGCCTCCTTCCTCATTAGTAATGATTAATCACGGAGCAGACCATTTGTGTCTTGGGGTTCAGTCTCTTTCTGCTAACCAATGTGAAACTGCACAGACTACTCTCTCAAGGGTTATTTTGTATGGTGGTTTAGAATCTATGATGTTTATAGCAGGCATTGACAAATTTCTAAGACATAAAGACATTTTTTCTAAAAAATAAACCAATAAACCAAACAAACAAAAACAGATTTTAATTAAATGCAAATTCCTAGAAGGAATGCATATTACCTGCTGTTTTTCATCCCATAGCTTTAGACGTCTTCTGATAAGTAATGACAAAGTTAGAGCTATATAGTTTTAGGTTAAACTTTAAAATTTGACATTTGAAAACTTGAAACTTGAAACTCTGACATTCAGAGTATGTGTTGTGAACAACTCTCAGCTCATACCACATCAAATTCCAGCTCAGTATCTGTAAAATTGACCGAGTTATATCCATTTTTCTGGTGGCTAATGTAGATTAGTTGTGCTGGCTATCTTGAATTTGACTGACTCCAAAAGTTAATCAGTTGTTTTATGCAAAAGTCTTGTGCAAAGTGAAATTCAAAACAGAATTTAAAATCTTACTTCCTAACATAAACACTCTCAACATCCAAGCTCCATCTTATAATAAGGACCGTCTTGTTATGAATTAAAATGAACTGAATTATTTTCTGCAAGTTTTATTAGTATCTGTCTACTGGTTTAATAGATATTTTGGTAACAAACACACGAACACACACACACAAGTTTGTATTTCTATCCTTACTGGGACATTGTATTGACTTCCATTTATTTCTGTAGCCTAACCTTGACCCTTATCCTAGACCTAACCATTACCAGTGCCTGCCAAACCCTAACCTAAACTCAATTTATACCTTATACCTAATCCTTAACCCAAAAACAACATTCCACCATATTAGGACTGGGCTTTGATCACCGTACGTACTACTGGCCCTAACAAGGTTGGTAATTATACCAAAAAGGTCCTAAAGCTGTAACAAAAACCAGGTAAGCACACAGAAACGATCAAAAACGAGGTTGTTCGCTTTTGCCTTTCAGCGGTGGGCAAGAAAGAATTTTCAACTTTAAGATCGGTTCTAAAGTAAGTTAGAAACATTATAAAATAAACATACATTCTAACTGTTCTGATAACTGGCAGGGTCAGCCCAGATCTAGACAAAAGATTGTGCAGCCTTTCCAGCAGCAGCAGCAGCAGCGTCTCGCTTTCCTCCCGTCCCTCCCTCATTCTAGGGGTCTCTTCCAAATGGAAGCTGTGCGCTGGAAGGGAAGGGGGAGGTGGAGCAAGCAGGAGGAGGTATGGGGGAGGGTGCAGAGAAGAGGAAGTTATCACCAAATTGCCATATCTACAAAGCTCTCCCTGCACGCTGCAGATTTCCCCTCTTTAATCTGACACATACAGCCTCATGCCTGCTAAAACCCTGCAAGGCGCCGTGAAGCTCAGCATCCTGGGCTGAAAGAACGCCGCAGCCAAGAGAGAGGGGAATCGGAGGGAAAGAAGAAGAAACAGAGAAAGAAAAGATAAATATGTGCGAGAGGAAGAGAGAAAAGAGACCATTTTATTTGTTCTTTGGAGCAAACATGCGGCTGGCTTCATAAAGAGAGCTAAATCGTGGAGGTTAATTGAAAAATGAGATAAACAAAGGCGGTGGAAAGCAGAGGGAAAGATTGTGGCTGGCAGCACAGGCGGGCCACCACTGAACCTTCAGACTGTGCAACCCTGATAAAAAAAGCACAGTTAATTGTCTCACAATTTCTTCCACTTAATTTCAATCCAATTAGAGAGAAAAAAATGCCAGGAATCGTCTCCTTCCTTTCACTGCTATGTGCATACTGCACCTCCATACAAAAAAAAAACAAAAAAAACATTAATGGGTGGATCATTCTGAAGACAAGCTTTCCTTTTGTCATGAAGACATGCTCAGCAAAGATTTGAAATGTTTCCAAATGCGAACACAATGTCCTGAGCAATCATCTTTTGAGTTCTTACACTTTCTCGGCAATGAATTTTTCAAAATCAGTTAAATGAAGTTCAGCTCGTTTGATGACTAATATGTCCTCCATGCACAAATGTGGGAGCAGTGTGGAAGCGGCAGCGCTTCTGTGCCACACTTTACTGTTGAAACGTCTGAAAGGATCAATGGAAGTGCATTTGGTTAAAGACCCCTTTTTAAGGTAACAGGCAAGCAGAAATGTCAAAGCACTTAAAGGTGACAGACAGCCCTGTGAGATCACAGCAGAGAATCTTATGCAAAGATTAGTAGCAAACACATGTTCTAAATAGCAATAAAGGGTATGAATTAAGATGCTGAGCAACAAAATCACAACTTGTTAAAGTATGGGGATTTTTGAAGTGATGCTTCACAAATAGTTATCAATAGTACCTTATGAGCGGTGACAACACTCATAGAGTGCTGAGTATGAAGAAAAGGGCAAAAGTCTTCCTCCAGGCTAGGTTAAAGGCTTGCCAAACTTGGACCCCTTTTTTTTTGTTATTCAGGCTGATGAAAGGACTCTTTCTTAAAAATGTCATCCTGGTGAGGAAGAAACTGATTCAACAACCTCAGGAGAGCAACATTTGTGTGGTAATATGGATGCTGTTGTGTTGAAAAAACAGAGACAAACTTAGCAAACGATGTCATGCCTAAGTGTAGAGGTTTAATTCTAGCTAATGCTCCATTCTTTCACAGCGGTATGACACTTTTAAGAAAGAGCTGTTTTAAAGCCTTAAAAATACTATTAAAAGGGCCCCATTTTGGCTAGCCTAGCTTGAAAGAAAACTTTTGTCCTTGTTGTCAAGCTCCATGCTCTGTGACTGATGTCATGACTGATAAGGTACTAACTATTGATAACTATTTGACAGAACATCCATTCAAAAGTCGCCAGATGATCCCTTTAAGGGTGCCAATACATACACACTGAAGCACCCTTACGACTATTTGGCATGTGTTCCTTTGTTTCTGTCAGCATTTTGGATTTGCAACTCAAAGTCTCAGCTTTGAAAAGTATATTGTATATTGTTGTCAAAATTATCCAAGAGTTGTAAAGAAATCCCACACAGACAGCAATGGGAATTTGGCAAAATGAGTGTGAAAACCCAGCAACAGTCCACTTACCTTAGAAAACTCAACAATGGCATTAATTCAGTCAGTTTTACAGATACTGTGCTAACATTCAGTGTGGTTGTAGCTGAGGGTCAAAAAATATCTTAGAAACCACTACATGGGTTTAAAATAAAACTTTCAGAAAGTAATCATTGGACTTACAACTACAACTGATGAGTTATTGCAGTCAATCACTCAGCTATCACTCAGTCAATTTCAGATTCTAAAATTTGGTGTGGTAGTAAGTGAGACTCATCCTAATATATTCTCAGAGCATGACATCTCATGATATCGCCTGAAATTATACATAATAATAATTTCAAGGTTTTAAAAAAATGGAAACTACTAAACTAAGATGATCTTAATTCAAAACTCTGGCATGAAAGACAAAAAGCAATAAGCATTACTTTAATATATATATAAATGAAAGTAATTTATTTATTTATTTGCTTTTCCTTTTATATATATATAATAAAGATTGGATCAGGACCTGGAAGTCGAAGCCACAATGGATGAGTGCCCCATGGTGGCTGGTTTTAGTACAATTTTTAAATCCTGCTTCTTCATGTAAACGAATGGGACACTTTCTGACAAAAAAAAATACACTTCTGATATATATTATTTTCAACTATTGATTTTTGTGGATTCAAGTCAAACCTACTTTGATGCTGTATGTTCAAATATGCATTTAAAAATGTTTAGTTTCAGTTAGTAGTTTGAAGATAAAATAATCACAGCAAGGAAAGAGGAGGAATATGTCTATATAATTATGTAAGCAGCCATGCAATAGGTTAGAACGCTGTCATTATTTATGACATTTAAAAAAGTACATTTGTTTCTCTTCACTTTGACTGAGGTCAGCATGGCTCATCTCTAAGTTCTTCTTTCTCAATCCCCCCCAAAACAAGAGGAAAATCCTGTTTTTTAATTTAAGGGGTTGTGAAGGCAAGAGCTGCTTTCTCTCACCAAAATCTGTCTCAAGATTTCACTTCAGGAAGAAAATATCTTTACTTTAAATTTGTGACTGACTTTGAAGATTCATTCCTCCCAGAGACGGAGGTGTGATTAGCATATGTTCCCAGCCTACAGAATGAATCTGAGAGGGATATACATACATTAGGAGTTGTCCCATTAGTAGATCAGCAGAGGGGCTGATTTATGCTTTCTGTTGGCATCACCTGACAGGGACATTAGTGTTACAAATGGCGACAGGTGACATTGTCAAGACCATCAGTCTCCAGTTGACGCACTGCCAAGATGATGTGAAAGGAGCAGGCAGCAAGGATTATGGGTAGCTTCAGAGTTGAGAAAAAAAAGGTTTTGGAGCCACACCATTTGCCTTTAAAGCACCTACTTGAAGATTACCTTGTCAGCATAAGAGGAAAAACACCTCTCCAACAAGACAAATGGCAATTCAATAATTGTGAATGACTTGAAAGTGTCTCTCTCCTTTGCAGAACTCAATTACAGTGATAAAAGCAACTTATATGAGTTCACTGGGTACATGGCCAGATGCTGACAAGATTTATTGCATCATAGGAGCTTATGACTTATTCATGGACTATTATACTGTATGATTGCTATCACTTGGCATTAAATACAATTGACACCATACACCATCGAACTCTATGGAGGGACTGTTTAAGAATCAAAGCAAATATACGCCAATAGAAAATCATTCATGCCAGTGGAAAACATATATTATAATTCACAAATCACTAAAACAAGACAGGTTTCTACTGCTGTCACTGAGAGTTAGGATACTTTTTTTTTTTTTTTTTACAAACTAGGATATGCAGGAACAACTAAAGGTTATAAAACGCAAGCTTTCAGTTAAGCAAATACCAATGCTTGCAAACATGTGACACTCGTAACCAGCTTTAAAGTTTAGTGACAGTAAGTCACTAAATTAAAGCCAGATGTTGATCAATTAGGGGTACACAACTAACTAAATACCTCCTCTGGAAGTTCTATAAATTTTTCTTTCTCTTGTTTGTGTTTTTCTAATCTATTTCTATATTTTTATTCAGTTATTCTAGCCTTTTGACATTATTCCCAGATGACAAATGTTACATTTTTTGCCATCTTTGTAACGTAAGAGTTTTGAAACACTTGATAACCCCCTGGTTGATGATGAGTGTGACCAGTGATTAGGATATACAGTAAATAATTTGATTTGTGAGGAAGAACGCCTGAAGGCATAAGTGATGAAGTGATGGCACCATGAGGGGAGTGATAGTGTTATCAGGCAGTTTCCAGAGTGTCTGGCAGTCATTCAGAAGGCCAGCAGACGGTGAAAACTTTATGATTCATTAAACATTACCAGCACTTGGTGGAGTTTGAAGGGGTTACATTGTGAGTTTGCATGTAGTATACAGACGTCACAGTGGCTCAATCTTGGAACCAATGTGTACATGACGACACCCAAATACACTGTGAAGGCTCTGCTGACCCAAGACAGACCATATCAAGAAAGGATTTTCATATTGTATTCCTTGTCAGCTTCACTAACCATCTGGACACAAGTATTTAACTCTTTACAATACTTTACTTGTGTCATCCTACACCGTGTCTCAATGACTGGCATCAGCCAGACTACTAGTTCATTGTCATAAGTGTAGGTTTGTGGCAATCTGCCACCTGGACCCGCCCTGTTTTCCTCGGTTCTTCTCATTGGCTGGTTCTTTAATTATTCTCAGCTGCAGCAGGTTTCCTTCACGAGGCTCCTGGGTTCTTAAGGCAGTGGCAGAGAGCAGTTCGACGCTGATGCATCGTGTACCTTGGGTAAACAATCTCAGCCTGAAACCTGGTATAGAAAATTCTGAAAAGTACTTACCTGTATCTGTTCTCTGTTGTGCTCACCAGTTACTCGGTCTCTGCTCGTCACGCCTTTGCCTGGAAACACTAACCTGGAAGTTCAGCCGGAAACCAACCTGTGTACAGCTCCTCATCGTCACCGTGTAAATACTCACCTTCTGGATCGGGAATCACGATCATTGAGACACCATTCATCTTCACTGTGTATATACTCACCTGGGATTCCTGGAACTGCACCCCTGCACCCTCACCTACCCACCACCGTAAGCTTCCTCCATTTGAACTTGCCTCTGTACCACAAACGAACGAAGAGACTAACTCAAGAGACTTACCTTTTTCAGATCCTGGCCCTTCCCCAACCCCGGTCCCAAATAAATACACTTACCTTGTACTTTTGTCTCCTGCGTCTGTTCGTCTCCTGGGTGCTCTCATTTGGCAAAAACCTGAAATCCCAACAAGGTTACCATTACCATCAAAACAGATTGTTTGGGATACTGTAAACAGGAGGCATGGACTGATTATGTGGTGTTGTGTTATATTCACTGATTGATCTTGGTTTTACATTACCATGGGTATCCATTGTATGCATGTGGTGGCACAGAGAGGAGAGAACCAATCTTGTGGATCGAATCACAGTGGTTTTATCCCTGATATCATGATGCGGCCCCATTTTTAATTTTTTTATTTTTTATTCAGCACTTCACTTCTGTTGAAGTTGTCTATCAAAGGTCTTGGAGCTTCAGAGATCTTCACAAGCAAACACAAACACACCGGCTGTTCCTAGGACTACATTCTTCTAGACAGAGATTTTTTGAGGTTGTTCCTGGGATCTGTTGGATCCAATCTTTGGCCACTCTCAGTTTTGGGGTCACAACCCTGAGTTCTCCAATGACCACTGGTGCCACTGAGGCCTTGACTCTCCAGACCCTCAGATCAACCCTTAGTATTTTCAAGCTTCTCATGTACCTTCTTCTTGATGTTAAAGCCTCTTGGGATTGCTACATATGTCACCGCTTGTTGTTTGTGATGACAAAACGTGATTTTGAATGTGGCCTGGTTGTTGGTGCCAGATGGGCTGGTCTGAGTATTTCAGAAACTGCATTTTTGGATTTTTACACACAGACATCTCTAGTATCTATAGAGAATAGCCCCAAAAAAAGAGAAAATATCCAGTGACCAGCATTTGTGTGGACAAAAAAAGCCTTGTTATGTCATAGGTCTGAGGAGAATGGGCACATTGGTTTAAGATAACAGAAAGGCAAAAGTAACTCAAATAACCACTCGTTCCAAGCAACATCTACAGAACACTATATGACATATATGACATATTTATATTATTTAACCCCCCCCCCCACACACACACACACCCCTCCGCTCATGGCACCCCTGCTTTTTGGGCCTAAATAAAGACAATGACCAGCTAAGCAAATTTAGCCATGAAATAGTCCATCTAGTCTGTTTGAGGGAAGACTGTAAAACACGTCATTTGTAGTGGTTAATTTGGTTTACAATTACAATTGTATTTTTGAAGTACTTTAAAAAAACACCATTGACCAAAGTGCTTTACACCAACAAGTAAAATACTAAAGTAATAAAGTAATAACAAAGTAATTACTAATAAAGTAATATCATAAAGTTTGCTTTTTTTTTTCCAATTACAATATTAGTATAGGAAGGTATAAAAACGCCTTAAGTAATATTGCAAATGTGGTTATTTCTATCTATCTATCTATCTATCTATCTATCTATCTATCTATCTATCTATCTATCTATCTATCTATCTATCTATCTATCTATCTATCTATCTATCTATCTATCTATCTATCTATCTATCTATCTATCTATCTATCTATCTATCTATCTATCTATCTATCTCTCTCTCTTTGTGCATGTATAAATTTCACTGATGCATTGACTTCAATGATAAACTCTGGCCTCACACATTGTAAGACTCTAAGACAGACAAATAGAGAGAGAGTGAAGGGGATGGGGTATAGTGGCTTATAGAGGGAGGGGTTATTTGCAGAGAATGTGTGTGAGGGAAAAGAGAAGAGAGAGCGAGTGAGAGAGAGAAGAAGATAGAGAGAGAGAATCAAACGCTGGCTGAATTGGGCCCAAATATCCAAGGTTAATTTTGTGAGAAAGCTGCAGTGCCCAGATAAGACCATCCCTGCAAATGAGTTCTGCCTGCCTGGATTACAGCTAAATTTATGCAGCTTTCCTTATCCTTTCACAAGCTCCTGTGAAGTGGCATAATTAACTTGCGCACATGAAATGTGCACATTTTCTGCATGGTGGAAACATTCCTCATTATACTGCTTTGATTTTTTCTTTTTTTTTTTTGGACTATTCACAAAGGTACTTAAAATGTGCTCTTTTCTCAAGTTTGGAGATTTGTCATTTTAATGGGGCAATATGAGTCTTTCCCTTCTTAATCATTCTAATTACTCAATAGCTAAAAGGCTGCTGTCATTATTTTGTGAATTCTCGCTGCAAATAAACAAACACAGCTCTCAAATTATACTCCTGCAGTATTTGATCACTGACAGGAAAGATGATTTTGCAAAAAAAAAACAAAAAACTACCCACTGACTCATCATTCTTGCTTTGCATGCAGCTACAGTTCAGTCAGTGCATACAGAGAGCAGGTGAACATGTGAACTTCATACTTGGCGGCTTGACAGTGAAGGACAGAAGTCCATGCTAACCTAAAGTCTGAGAAATGCAGGAATCTTCAAAGCACTTGGAGTTGGGATGCAAATATAGTAAGCTTTACTTGAGGACAGGGGGATATACTCTGCTATTACAAAGGGTTTTCTCTCCCCCCTATCATGCTCCAGGCTGCTCTGTTTATCTTATCCACCCCCCACCCCACCTAACACGCATACACAAACACAAAACGCTGTCCAAACAATGCTTCCTCTGTAGCTAAAGTCCACACAGGATCCAGCCCCACTCTAGATCCTCTGTAACGCTGGTACGTTTCAACTGGCAGGTAAAATAAGCTGATTATTGTTGTTTTTTTAAAGACAAGCAGTTCCAAAACATATGCACATCACTGACCAACAAAGAAAGTGATTATGACATCAGCCATAGAGCACCAAGTATTGAGAAAGAGGAAGAAATCTATGTCCAGGCTGGGCTAATGGCTAGCCAAACAAGGACTACTCTTTTATGGTTTTTCAGGCTTATAAAACAACTCTTTCTCAAAAATGACATACTGCTGTGAAAAAACACTACATTAGCTAATTTTAAACCTATACAGTTTTGCATGACACTGTTTAGTTTGTCACTGTTTTCACAACCAGACTACTTCGATATTACACTGCAAACGTTTGCGTGTGGAGCATGGACAGGGTGTGTTTGTGCTGATGATGCCAAGGCTGCTGAACGTATCGGTTTGTTGGGAGTAGAGTAAGTCATTGGACTGATGAGACACGCTCATCTTGGACAAGCTTCGATTGAGAAAACAGCTACAAAGTAAAAACAAACGGAGCCATAATCGTAGAGGTTTAATATTAGCTAATGTAGTATTCTTTCACACCAGTATGTTGCTTAACAAAAAGAGTAGTTTTTATAAGCCTGAAATTATTATTTTTTTAAATCTGGCACTTGTTTGGCTAGTCATTAGCTTAGCCTGGACAAAGACTTTTACCTCTGTCTCAATCTGTCTCAATACTATTGATTATGATTAACTAGAGATAACTATTTGACAGAATGTCACTTGAAGAGTTGACTGAACTATCCCTTTAAGATGTTTGTTCTCCCTTTGATACTCACTCTCCCATTTTTTTTATCTTAAGAAACTGACTTCCAAGCAAAGATAGTTGGAACACCTTTTTTCCAGACAATCACAGCCTAGTTCACCATTGGTGTCAGGTACAAAATGTTGACAACAAATACAACCTGTTAAACTCTTCAAAACGCCCCCTTCTTCTCATTGTACGGCCCGTATTCATTTGTAATAGTTCTGAGTTTGTTGGAAATGAGTGAAAATAAAGAAATGGTTATTTGAGTTTTAAACACAAAGACACACTTCATAAGCTCTTATTTTTAAAGATTTTTCCATATTAGCATTTTAATATCCTCAAGATCCCAGCAAGTTTTACCACTTGTCATAGTCTTGTCATATTTCTGGTGGAAAAATACAAAGGTGAAGAAAAATTCTATCCCATATTGATATTAATATGCATGGATATGAGTCTATTATTTGCATGTAAGGTTTATCTGAATAAAGACGGGTACAGAAATGACAAAAAAGGCTGACTTTTGATAAAGACAAGTCATTCACACTTAGTACATGGTGTAGGCATCATGCACCAAGTTCATTTAAACTAATTTTAATTAGTTTGACATTAAAGACATTAACAAAAAAGTAGACAAAATAATTCTTTAGAACTAAAAACTAGGCACAATGCTTTGTGCCACACTTTCACTGTGGGAACATTACAATAGGGAAATATGCTCTCTGTCAGCAAGGTGGAACTGAAATTAATTTCCATCATTTCACAAATGAACGTGAGATGGAACGGATTTGATTGTGAAAGACATTTAAAGAAGCACTGATGAAGGTTTTGATTTTCGTTTGGGATTCAAGGTTTTACATTCTAGAGAAAGAGCATCCCCATCCTGCTCTGTCACATGAACAAACTTGGTGATCTCCAACAAACACATGCCGGCAGTTTTTAATTAAAAACTTTCACCATAATCTTTTCAATCATGTATGCCTTGGATGTTGAATGAAGGGTGAGGATTACAAAATCTTTGTTACAGCTCTTAGAATAGAAAAATAGTTAAAACTCCTAAAAGCTGAAATCACTTTTTTTTATATCAGATGTGATAATCTGTACTTGCACCAATGTTGCGCCAGAAAGAAGGACGCTTTGCAAAGTTCCAATCACTCCCATTGTGATTATTTTCTGTGTAATCCAGCAATTTTCACAATCCGGATTATCTTATCTCCCTTCTGATAAACAGAAGCAAAATAAAGTCAAGCTTCATTTACACGATCCATGCCAGAAATAATCACCCTACCCCAGTGAATGATTTAGGAATCTGGGTTCATGCCCTAGTTTTCACAAAACATTTTATACCACTATCACCTTGTTCAAACAATATGTATAAAATGTGCATAAGAAAGAAGTTAAGTATTCTTAATTGCACTTTTTGTATTAAAAAAGTGGTATCAAACGTATAATAATACATTCAATACCACTTATAGTTATAGTAAAATGTACAATGATTCATATATAAAGATATTTCAAAGTCCAGATGAAGTAAACACGAACACAAATACCATCAACACATGGTTATGTTACACAAGTTAGTATTTATTTAACAAAAGCTAGACCAAAATAGAACCTACTCCATCATAATTTCTTCAGTAGAAATGCAAGGAGGTGCTTTTCATCAAACACTTATTGTTGCTTATTGATCTGAAAAAGTTTATCAGATCATTTCCAAACAACTTAGAGCTCATCATTGTACGATGAGACAACATTTTTGATCTCTGATTGTATTTATAAACGCTGCTGTGAACAGCAGTTACAGTGTTTCAAACAGGATCTATAAACACCAGCTGGTGATATAGAAAGAGATGAAAAAGTTTATAAATGAAGCTTCAAACAGTGTTTATCATTTCAATTGACAACAATGATTGCTCTGACTTGTCTTTAACTACATGACTACAAAAAAATGCACATACACAAACTGAAGGATAAAGACAACATGTTCATGTTATTCCACTGCTAGTTTGACTTTGTATTTACTTTGAACTGAAGTATTTTGTCTTCAATTAGAAGTGAAACAAACTCAAAGGTGGTATTCACAGTATTTTCAGTGGAGTTCTTGGACTACACAAGCCCACCCCAGCTACTGACAAAAGTAGTTCTTTGTTTTGGCCCAGCAATAAGTTGGTGCTGAGTTAGTACAGTTATTTTTGGTGCTGCAGCCAGTGCATAAGGTTATGTAAATAGAAAGAGATGGTGCTGGCTCTGGTTTAATGCTGTAACTTGTTTGGTGTGGAAAACCCCTGAAGCCATTCACCTGAGGAGCATCACTATTTTGTTTGGGTTGATTTCCTTTGGGTCCATCTCCTGGTTCTTCAGCCATGGACTGTGACCATTCGTGATCAATTAAATCACTATTAGCTCCTTTTCTTCACTTCTTTGACTGCATCACAGACAATTCTTATTTGAAACATTACAGAACTCACAGCTAAAATTAAACTGACTTTTAGCTTCAAAAATCCCAGATGCATCAGTAAATGTGCTTTTTATTTAGTTTAATTTAATGAATAGTCTTGTAAAATACATGTTCCTATTTAGTCTCAGTACACCATCTTATATTAGATGTGGCTAATATATACAGGCTGTGATACTCTGTGTATGAAATGTCAACCAAAATAAAAATTCAAATATTATGAATAATATGAATTTGCTTCTGACAGAAATTTACATCTTTCAGATGTTCACTTAGTCTGTTTTTAAAATTACACCGACACAGACAGCCAATGTCTTTCAAAATGCTGCAGTCCTGATCAGTAGGGGGTGGGCATGGAGAAATGCGGGGTTTGCCAACTTCTACATCTGATGAATAGTTCTCCATTATTAAAACTACCAAGCACATCTTCTGTCTCCGCTGCAATCAGAGCATTGATTGCAGGACAATGGATGTGTTTGACTGAGACATAATCAGACACATCCCCATTTTGACTTCAAAAGAAAATCAGCAGCATGCAAATATGAGGTAAAAAAAATCAAACAGCACTTCAACCTATAATGAGGTCAAAGCAGTCTGTAGGTCTGTAAGTAAGTCTGAGCACAGCAGGTCCTCTAAAATTTTACCAGTTCTTTTTAAACAACTGAAAGTGTTTCTGAAAATAAAAAATATACTTTTTATTTATCATTGTTATTTATACAGAAACAATATAAATGCCTTTCATCTTTGTTATACTGTAGAGGGAGATGTCAGTCCCTCTTAGCCTCCACTGAGCCATCAATGAACAGGTAGCAAAAGTGTATTAAAGTCTGACTTAAATTAGAGTGCCTGATGATCACCTAACCCCTCAAAGTATTCTTTTAGTTTATTTCAGGCAACCAATTAAATTTCCTTCTTAAGCTTCATGCTGTGGCTTCAACACACTTTGCAGTTATTGCTTTTTTACAGAAATTCAGGCAAACAAGAAAGGAAAAAGGTGATTACCGCAATTCTAGTGGAGTCGCCATAGAAACAATAGGGAATTCAACCGATTGTATCCTTACAGTAAAAGTTAAAAAAAAAAAAATATATATTACTTATCTAAACAAATTACCAAGTTGCTAACTAAAGTTTATTTGGTAACTGTGCTCAACTAAGCCAAGCTAAATAACCCTGATATCTAGCATCAGAAGCACCTGAATAATTTTGGATTACAACAAACTACCTTCCCCTAGAGATTCTACAGCAACAGTAATTAAAAAGACAGGTAGGAAGGTTCTTGGTGTGTCATCTGGACAGATAAAAGATTATAAGGAAAACTGGTGGTGGAATAGTGAAGTGCAGGACATTATCCAAAGGACGCAGTTAGCCAGGAAGAAATGGGACAGTGAGAGGACTGAAGAGAGTAGACAAGACTATAGGGAGATGTAACATAAGGCAAAGAGGGAGGTAGCAAAGGAAAAAAAGGCTCACTGGCTTTTTCACATAAACCAATCACACAATACTTTGTGCAAAGCCCTGTGTATAAAAGTTTGGCCAGGGCCTTGTGTTGCAAAGTGGCGGGCGCAGCTGTTACACGGACAAAAATGACGCATATGACGGACTGACGTGAATGAGCTGACTTTGTGTCTTCTTAAGGAGTATGCAGACAGCTTGAAAGGGTTTGGACATGTGCAGAAGGGCCAGTGGGTGGTAGAAGGATGTTAGAGATGCAGCTGCCAGGAAAAAGACAACGAGAAGATATATGGATGCAGGTAGAGAGGACATGGAGATAGTGGAGTGAAGACAGAGGACACAGAAGACAGAGTTAGATGGAGGAGTATGATGAGGAAACAGCCGAAAGAGAGAAATTCAAAATAAAGACTAAAAGACATTTACAGTATCTCTATAAAAACTGTAAATTAGTAATTAAATAGCATGCTCATAACAAGTAAGTGTTTTATATATATATATATATATATATATATATATATATATATATATATATATATACACACACACACACACACACACACACACCTGGGAGCTGTATCCCGTTTCTGTTATGGTTCCTGACCATCTGGTGTGGACTGGCTTGTGTTAGTCTTAGCTATCCCATTATATGCTGCTATTAGTTTATGCTGCTGAGGGATGACCTGTGCTGTTCTGACCATGTTGCAGTTCAATTCAGTTTCTTTATATAGCACAATTCACAACAAAAGTCATCTCAGGGCACTGTACAATGAACTAACAAGGCCAAACCCTAAATACAATTCCATTACAAACAGTCAATTCAATCCAGTTATAAAATAATACAGTCAGAATCATTATATTACAAAATGTCAACTCGTACAAGTTTTTTTTATCCAAGGAAACAATAACGATCCCCTATACTGAGCAAACATGGAGGAGACAGTGTAAGGGAATGTTTTTGTCAGGATTTGGGTTTTTGGTTTTCAGTTAGTTGCTTTATGTTTCAGTTGGTGTTTATTATTTTCTGTTATCTTGTAGTTTGGTTCGTGTTTCCTTATGCTCTTGTCTCATGTGTCTGTGTTTGTTTTCATTTTCATTCCCTCAGCTTAGTCATCTGGTTACCTGTCACTCCCATCTCTACCTGTGAACAATATTAATCATGTCACCTGTCTCCACTTACCTGATTACCCTCAGCACTCAAATACCCGGTCATTTCTCCCACTAGTCGTTGGATCATTGCTTGTTGTTTGCCTTCGCTCCCCGTTTCCTTGTTGCCTTGCTTAGTTATGTATTTGGATTTTTGTTAAGTTTTAGTTGCTGCCACGTCAGCTTTTGTTTTTGCTTATTTTCGTTATTTATTAAATTAGTTTTTACTTTTAGTATGAGTCTGCGTTCTGGGTTCGCCTCTGCCTCCACCGCTCCTGACAGTTTTTCTATGAAAAGGAATAAAAACAAAACAGAACCAGGCTCAGGGTTAGCGGTCCTTTGCCAGCTGGGGGTTGAGAGGTTCCTAAAATGCTCAGGTCTAAAAACCACAACCTTTGTTTTGTCTGAAGTTAAAAGCAAAAAAAAATAGCTTGAAAATAAGTATCATCCAGATTTTGTATGTCTCTAAAACATGCTTGTAGTCTACGTAACTGATTCATGGATAAGCATTCGTCACTCTGCTTTTTTAAAACCTTTTTACTTTTAATGTATGAATAGGCACTGCTGTTATTACTTACTGCTGGTTTTGTTTCTGTTTTCTTTCCAATAGCAGGTATTTCTGGTTTGGTGCTTTTGTGTCTGTGTTTCTGTTCAGTCCTCTCACCACAACTTTCACTAACCGGCATTCCATAATGACCAATTTACTGAATCTGCCTTTTGATTCAGAATGAACTGAACTGAATTAGAGGACATATGCACTGAAATGGATTGCATATAAATGGATTAGAACTCAGTGTGTTTACTGCTGAACTGAATTTATGACAAGTTCTAAATTAATGAAGCTGTGGTACTTGCATTGTTGGTCTCCCTTAGCTGTGGTGTTCAGGTGGAGTAAAAAATGTAAAGACCTAACCTGTAAAGAGCACTTTTGTCATTTGCTGTTAAAAGCAAAAGGATAGTAATGGTTTGCCTGTGTCATTGTTTGTGTTTGTTTGTCTGTCATGTTAGCAAAACATCTTATCAACCAATGGACAGATTTGAAGAAAACCAATAAAGTAATCATTGGATATACATATAAATTGACTTTGGAGTTAACTCATTGCAAGATGCCTACTACAGCTAATCAACCTTAGCCAACACAAAAATTTATAGAACTTAGTTAAATTTAGAAAAATTGAGCTAAAATTTGTTGTGGTAGTAGCTAAGAGTCCTTTACAACACAGCTCTAACAAATCACATGAGATCACACATAATGTTATCAATTTCAAGGTTTGACAGAAACAGCTGTAAGTTCATCATTTCTCAGCATCAGATGATCTTAGTCTATGACTGTGGCATGAAAAGTAGTCTAATTTGTTAGGTATTTTTATTTATATTAGACATGTCAATTTTTATAGTACATTTCAGAATCGTTAACATGTCCGATATTGCTCTACATGAACATTTTTTGTCCCACAATTGATAGAATGGAATTTGTTCACCCTATCCATTTCAAAAATGAAACCATGTAATACAGAACAAAATTAGGCAATAACATAAATTTATTAAATGCTCAAAAATGGTGATACCAGTTTTATAATGAAGGTAAATATCTATTTAAAAGAGCATTTATTACAGACAACACAAATGCAAATGCATTACAGATATATTTTTTAGTATTTGAGCATTTGTTCAATAAGAACTCTATCAAAGGTCAAACCAGCATATGGGAGCATAACCAACATGCTAAAGGTGAAAACAATCCAGTTAACTACAGCTATAGCGTAACACACAAACAGTGTCATCATCAAGCAGTTGGTTGCAAGTACAACTGTATTATCCATGGGGAATTGCTTGAAGATGCTACATGCAGATTGATGTTAATCAGTGAACAATGACAACGTTATATATTTAATTATGAAATATTCAAATTGGCCTTGAATCAAGGAGCACTTGGCAAGTCCAATCAACCCAGTGCGTCTGTAACATCTTGAAATTAGCTGGCGGTAATTATCGACTCAAAGATGTGATTTGTTTGGCAACAATGCCAGAGCTGTGAGCATACAAAATTGAGCAGTCCACCAGAGACAATCTTATTCATATCTCCTCTTTCCTTTATTTTGATTTTGCTATTGCTGTGGAAGAGGAAAGGACTCCCAATGGACCATTCTATCACTGCCTACAAGTATTTTTTTTTCCAACCAGCCTCAAATACAGCAACAGCTTGTAGGTAATTGATCAGGCAAGTGAACTGTAAAATATTCATTTTCTACTTCAACAGCCAGATAAATCTCTGGGGAGGGTTTGGGGATGACACTGGTGGAAATATTGCTTATGCACCACGAGGTAGAAGCTGCAACAGCATGATGGTGAGGGGCAGATAAGAGGGGAAGCATCACTGAATTTGGGTGTAGCTGCCAGTGATGGCCAGTCAAGCAATTCCCTGCTTGGCTTTAGTCCAAGAAACCAAATCCCCCTCTACAGCCCTGGATTTCATGCTGCAGAGCTGAGGGGTGCTTGGTCTGCAACCTCCATAGCTTCCAGGCTAAAGAGCTGATTCCTGCCCCGGTCTGCCTGATCTGTTTTTGTGTTTTGTCACTTCAGCCACAAACACAGATGGGACGGTGACTCCTCACTTCACCGCATGTATGTAATTGACATTTAAGCATAGTGGAAAGCTGCAATTTCTGAGGCTCTTCCTTTTTTTTTTTTGTCAACTGAATGTACCAATGAGGCAGCAAGTGGAACCGCCAAGAGAGAATCCACAAAAAGAATGTCAAAAATGTCAAAAGAAACAGATAAAGATGGTCTAAAATGATGTCAAACCTTCTGGTTGATTGATGTTGAAAAATTTATATTTAATTTGTAACATTCTATACATTTGCTTAGATGTTTCACTGCATTTGGTTAATGCTTGACCTTCGATGAGTTTACATACATTCTTGTAGCAGATTATGAAAAATCTGTTATACATACACATATTTTTATCATATTTAGGGGTAATGTAATGTAGGGGTTACACTTATTTGAAACATACAATAAATTCCACAGTTGAAGGGGAAAAAAACAAACCCATTTAATCTTGACACTACCAGTGATCCGATACATTTAAGATACAAAACATGAGCAGCAAAAACCAATATGATGTGATATGATTTAATATGAGTTCTGATTTAACACAGTGATATTCAGTGCAACTGGCCTGCAATACAACAAAACAAAAGAAAAAATCTACTTCAATCATTAAGACTAATTTCCTACCACTAAATAAAAAAATGTCCACTCACAAAAAGGTTTGGTTTTAAAATTACACTTTCATAAAACCTGGCTCACAAATAACAAACAAGGCCAAGTGCAAAATTAAAAACTGCCAGCAGCAGATGGGCCTAATACTTTTTCAGTTACTCAAAAGTGAGCAGAAAAATGTATTTTCTAGATTATCAATAATGCGACACAAGTTAACAATTTTTGCTTCATGGATTATTTGTTGATCAGCATGATCAGGGTGATACTGTTTAACTCTGTGCTGCTGCAGTTCTCATCTTGAACAGCAGGCATCATTAATGAGAAAACAATATCCTTAAACAGTAGAAATTGTAACAGAAAAGAGTTGTCCACTGATGCTGCATACCATTTACCTCAGAAGGCAAAACTCCAATTTGGGAATGATGTTAGACCTAACTTAAATATGTTCCAGTTGCATGTTGGAAAACTAGTCCGATTTGTTAATTGTTGTGCTTAGTGTGCAGGGTAACTAACAATAGCAATGTAAGCAGATAACAATGGCTTTCTGAACGTTCAAACATTTCAACATGTACAGTACACAAATAGTGGTTAAACAGTACTATGTGTTTTGTTACATTACTGAGATATAAACTAACAAAAGTAAAAAAAAAAGTTTATTACTGCAGCTACTGTATCACTTCTTTTCATATGTGAGGCAGGCTTATTGTCAGGGTTGGTCAAGAATCTTAAGATAAGATAAGATAAGATAAGATAAGATAAGATAAGATAAGATAAGATAAGATAAGATAAGATAAGATAAACTTTATTGATCCCACAATGGGGAAATTTGCACGTTACTGAAGCTCAATACAGAAAAGTTGAGATGAAAAAGAAAACACAATGTACATCATATACACATAAGTGTATATATATATATACATACATATACCCACATATACATTAACCAAATATACATCCACACACATATACATCAATGAACACTATATATACAGATAACAGTTCAGTAAATAAATAATAAATGAAGTAAATAAATGAAATGTATATGAAGGGTGTTTGCAAAGTGATGACAGTGTCCCTATGGGAGATCCATACATACACAAACATAACTACACTCTTTCAGCTTTTGTGTTCCTTTCTAACAAGTGGATGCCTTCCCTTAAATGGCTTGGATTTACAAAGACATAATAAACCAATGTATCTACATTTATTCCCAAAATTGAAGCAGTACACAGTTGCTTTACCGATCTGATTGCATGGTGCATTTGCACGCCGGCAAATGACTCGCTCTTTTTTGTTAAGAAAACATTGCAAAAGACATCCATCTGACTAACCTACCTGCTTCTCCTTTCTGGGTCACAGGGAGCTGGTGCCCATCTCCAGAAGTCACTGTGCGAGAGGCGGGGGTCACCCTGGACAGGCCTTTAGTCCATCACAGGGACACATGGAGACAAACGAGACAAATAACCATTCACGCTCTCACTCACACCTAGGGACAATTTAGAGTTACCAGTTAGCCTAACATAAACGTTTTTGCTCTGTGTGGAAAACCGGAGTAAACGGAGTAAACCCACATGAGCACAGGGAGAACATGCAAACTCCATTCAGAATGGCCCCAGGCCGAGAAGCAAACCTGCAACCTTCCTGTAGAGGCGACAGCTCCAACCACTGCACTGCTATTCCGCCATATTGCAAATGACAAATAAAACAAAATTTAAAAAAAAAATCAAGGAGCTTTTGTTTCAAATAGTTTGATCTAGACTTGAGGCAAAATAGAATGACAATACTGAATAACATCTCCCATTGTGAAAATGCAAACTAATACTCATACCTAGCGTCTCAGCTAGCTGAGTGTTAGTGTGCTTTTTATCCATAGGTGTCAGTTACTAAACATCTGGTGATGATTTAACCCTCCTGAAGCCCTCATAACTTTGGGTCAGTTTGACCCGAAGGTCATGGGAGGGTTAACTATGTTAGGCATTAGAGGGTGTTTCAAAGTGCTGATGACCTATTTGGCTTTCCATACATCTGCTTCTCATTATGCTCATTTTCCACTGCTGCCAGCCATAATCACCAAAACTAGAACATTTTTGCACACTGCAGAATTCAAACTAACAAGCAGGTCTTCAAGCTCCCATGTTTTATCTGAACGCGCCAATTATGTTTTACTTTGTTGTAGAGTATTTAGATAGCATCTTCTGCTACTTCTTTTTTTCTTGTAGCAGTTAAAAAGCAGTCAAAAAAAAAAAACGTGTGCCCTTTTCTAGATAAAAGTGGTGATTACCTGCGAATAATATACTTATTCCTGACGTCTGTACCATGACATTTCAGTACAAGCACGTGTATTGTTACAGTCCCTTAATAGATACTGTCAAATTAACCTTTAAAAAATGTAAAATACATTTATAATATTCAGTCATACAAGTTCAGGGCGGGTGATAACAGTGCATACAGCAATTCCAGCAATTCCAGGATTTTCATTCATCTGTTATGATTCAGAAAACTGACATTCATTGGAGTCCTTTTTATAAATTTTCAAAACTGTAAAACATATTCACAGTCCAGTCAATATTCACTAACAATGTTTACAAAAATGAGTGAAAAACGCTGTTTTTTTCAAAAAAACACTGGGATAATGCTAACTACAGGTGTGACCTATCTCAGGCAGGATTATAAGTAGTTTCAATCAAAGTTTTTTCCATATTTGTTTAGTAGTCTGAACTCAAACTGTCCTGAGCCACAGTGAAGGACCACCTACTAATCTGATATGACTCCACTGAAAAAGCCAAGTTATTACCACAATATTATTATTATCTTTTTGACATTAGGCTTCAGTTTGAATAATTACATGAGCACTGAACTCCTCACTAGCACTGTGTTGAGAAGAAGCGACCCATGTCAGTAGATTTAAAGTAATTCGCCTAATCTACAATAAACCTTAGTGGATTTGAAACATGTCAGGATTGAAATTAATGTTGAATGTTCCTGAAAATAGGTTCTGGTGGATAAAGGATCAGAGGAGCTTTGGTTAAAACTCCCCTTATCAATTGTGCTAACCTCAACTCCACTTTGCAGCCCCACACACATCCTAATTATACGCTATGATATTGAATTCTGTCTAAATATAAATGTTAGAAATGTTTCTAAGTGAGGTATCTCACTGGGCTGTGGCTGTTGGCAACTGGTTGGCAAACAGCATTCATAAGGGAGACTCCAAAATGACTTGAAATGTGGGTTCTCAATTTCCTTGTGGTAGTTGCAAAAGCACTTTGAAGCTGTTTAAAAAATTGGAGCACCACATTTTCTCTAAAAATAATCACAATTGTCGCATGTGTTTCGAACTTGTTTCAATTTAGACACCTTCGTGGGAGATCTGTTTATGATAGAAAACATCAGAGGCAATAGCCCCAAATGCAAACACTCAGAAAGGAGTGGGACTGCACTGGAAAATATGCCTATTTTTTCCTAATTTTGAGTCACCAACTAGTCTCCAACAGTCGCAGCCCAGTGAGATGCTACTGTAATGGAAATGCCATTTGGGGGCTGAGAGAGCCAACTCTTTTTGCTGGTATGAGCCAAATGTTTTGGGTCGCAGAAGAGATCCACTATTCTCATCACTGATTGTACAGAATATAAAAAGTTGGACAGTGTGAAATGAACAAAAAAAAAAAAAAAAGCGAAATTGGAACTGTACTGTAAATCCATAAGACTTATATGAACAGTGGCTCCGGCTTCACATGGTTTTTGCTCAGTGTAATATAAGAAGAATTTGTCCAGATTCATCATAATATTACTTTCACATTCATGTCTGTGGTCGGGAACCCCTGAGCTTTGGGAATGAGGAGATGAAGGATGGAGACAGAGTGTTGTTATAGCACAGCATCAAAGTCCACAGTGGGAGGAATTACAGGTGGATTGAGTCGCTAATAAAACATCAGACTTTGACATGGAGACACCTGTCCTACAGGATTTTGATTTGATCATGTTGCCGCTGTGAGAGGGAGGGGAAAGAGCTAGCTGTTGGACAAAATAACTCTGACAAGTAGCTGCTGCTCAGGTTTCATATTTGAAAAAAGCAATAAAAACGGTGACACTGGGTGAAGCAGTGTCTTGTGTGAGCGGTGCTGGGTGGCTCGGAACTGACTCGTGCATGCATTTATTGCCGTGTGTGATACGCTTGGCTAAACATTTTATAGTTTGATAAAATACGGCAAAATGCCCAACTCACAGCAGTTGAGTAAAGCAGCGTGTTTGTAATTAAGTAGTTAAAAATCAAAGCAATATGTGAAATGATTAATATTTAATAAGATGGAGTTTTTATGGCTCAGTTAATTGAATACCTTATCTTTATTATGCAGATGCTTCATAAATATGAAATATTAGTCATTACAGATAGCTGCTCTTGAAAACCTCACTGAAGCATTTAGAAATATAATTAAGCCTAGCCAAAAAAATAAAAAAATAAATCCAAGACTTTTCTTATTTCCCTCTTTTCCTTGGAAAGCTTTATCTATGATGAATGTACTTCAACAAAATAATAAACAGTTCTGCAGGGCTTCATGAAATACAAATTCTCCCAACTGTTGACTCTATAAGACAAACGCTTTTTTAGATTTGACACGTTATAACCGCCGTTTCACATGCGCACACAAAAAGTAATTCTCTTCAAAGATCAATATAAGCTTTTAGAGAGAGTTGATTAACCATGGGATTACGTCTAAGCTCAACTGTCGAATATTACAATATAAAATGTAATCTCGTCATTGTTTACTGCTCCATGGTCAGAGCGGGCACAGTGGATTTGTGAATCCCAACAATGATCATCTGCAGTGGATTACACGAAGCCATGCAGAGTATTAAAGCTGAGGGACTAAACGGTACACTGCAGTACCTAACTTGCTCTATTTTGTATTGTTGTCTCAGAACTTTGTGTTGGGTTATTGCGGCATATAGGGAATAATTACAGCACATGCATTTAGTCGAGTGACCAATAACTTATGATGTGATTTTGCTTTACACAAAAATGGTAGCTCAGAGTTGTACTTCTACACTACATTTACCCTTCATATAAACACAACTGGGAAACTTTTTTTTACATTTTGTTCCTGATGTCATTATGTAACCATTACTGTCTCCCTGTAAAGGTAATGTTTTGATAAAAAGCATAACTCAAAACTGCTCCCTTTTAAGGGTTCTTCTGGAAAATAAAAAAAAAAAAATCATAAAAGAAAATAAAAAACTAGCATCTTTTCCCCCAGAAATACATGCTGTTCTGCCACCTTGAATGCCAAGGTTTTAAACAAAAATCTTGCACAATTTGTTAACATTTAAGTAAGTTATGGAGTATTTGTGACAATGACTGAGGTTGTTAAGGTTGATCAGCTGTGGTGACCATCTTGAATCAGCCTGACTCCAGAAATTAATTAGTTGTCGATGAACATTCAAAAATTACAAAGCAGAGACTTCCATTACTGCCTGCTTTTTATGGCAACAGGTGATAATGTCTAAATAAGTTTAAATAATCCTACTGTAAGGAATAAAAGTACCTCAGACTTGTGACACCCGGAAGGTGTAACTGGAGGAACAAGATAAAAGGCAAATCCCTTTGCAGTTCACTGAAAAACACCATCTGTTATTGTAGAGTCTTACCATTTATGAGTGAGCTAATTCAGGAAATGTTCAAAAAACAAATAAAGTGAGAGAGAGAGCTGACAAACAATCTATCAAACAAATAGTTTGTGGCCATAATCTTTCATGTCTCATAGTTTTCGATACTGGTCTAGCAGCTACTCTCTTTTCCACAGGTCCTGCAATCTCATAGATCAAATGTCGAGAGAGAGAGGCACTTCAGACAACGTGAGGAGGAGTTCTTTCCACATGTTTACACCCATTATCTTGTTGCCTGTAGTGGAATCCTGATTCTGCCTTGCACAAACAGAAATACCTTATATTAGTGGTGTACTATATTCATAATCAAGTTTGGTACAACAGGCAAAAGAAACAAATGCCAGAAATTTTCTCCACTTACTTTACACAAACAATCCTCCCAAAAAATAGAAACAACAACCAAAAAATAGCCCAGCTTTTAGAGAGATTCTAGGGTAGTAGGCTATCTACAAAAGGTAGGCTTGTTTAGATGGTAATTAACTAACTATTTTACTATGGTAACTATTTTACTCATCTAGTTTGAATTATAAACTGTTTTAAATTCCATATTTAAAGCAAAAATTTGAAAACTAAAAAGCGTTTTTTTATTTCTCTTTGAAAAATGATACAGAAAAGAACTGTTTCAGATAACACTAGGTAACAAAAATTCCCTTTGTCTTTGAGTTAAAACTACAATTTCCCAGTTCTTTATATCTAAATGAAATGGAGAAAACAAAAATAAAATAAGAAATCCTAAAACTTAGCTTTTATGGTTTGACATTGTGTTTACAATTTTGCTTTTTTCCCCAGTATAATACCAGTACTATTGATTTTTAAGTTGAGGAACATTACTAAAGTTGTAGTCTTTAAATTTAGTTTTTAAAACAAAGAACCAAACAATACCAAAAAGATAATAAAATGTTTTTAAAAATTGTCAAAAATTCCTTCTGTAAGGCACAAAAGTGAAACTTAAACGAAATAATAGACACTTTTTATTGTTTTGCAGCAAATAGAATAGGGAAATAACAAATGCCAGGAACAAAAATCATGTCATGTAATTTGACCTCAACTTAACACAAAATAAAGGGCAAGACAGAACAGAACCAGAGAAATTACATCTTTTGCAAAAATGAAATTTGCTACTGAAGCTAAAACTAGGTTGTTAAAGGAGCAAAATACTAGTCTTGCTAAAAGCTAAAAGGAGCAAAATAGTAGGTAAAAGTAGCAAAATGATAGCTAGAAGCTAAAAGGATCAATAAATGTAGATGTTAGATGATCAGATTTATGTTCATATTTTTTATAGTTGTTGTTTTACTACGGTATATCAGTATAGCACTTAAAACAATATTATTTCGTTAAAATATGAACTCATATGGATATCTATCTATTTTTATTATTTTATATGTGGCATACGTGTAATCAAGTTTTAATTAAATATTTGCAGTCTGTAGTGACAATGTATAAATATTGCACGCTGTACCAATAAAATAAATGGCAAATCTCACCCTTTCCTTTGTGTTTACAGGTTTGCTGTTGAGCCAGGTTCCTTGACTGTTTGTAGCCATATTGCTAAATTTGGCAAGTTTTCAAATGTACTGTTCATGCTTAATATTATATTTTAATAATTGCCAACACAAATGATCTGGAATGAAAAAGTCTTCCCAAAAATATAAAACTGAAAAAACAGAATAAATACATGACGTTATTTAATTCAAATTTTAATATAGTCATAAATTAATTTAAAATTTTTAAGTGAAAAGAGCATAATTGCAGGAACAGAGTAAAAAGTAATCACTTTTTTTATTTGCAGTGTTTTCAGGATGATCACTTTATAAAATGTAGTTATTAATGCTGTTTTTAGGTACTCCTTAAATTAGACAAGTGAAATTGATAATTACTTTCTTTAAATGGAATTGCTTTCCTGCTGAAGACGTAACTGACAACAAACAACTATTGCTAAGAATTTAACGCAAATGTCCCATGCATTTTGTCAATTGTATTAAGTGGTAAATGCGTAAGTTGGTCTTGTTCTTTTTTTCCTAGTCCTTCAATGAATTTGGAAATGCAAAGACTGTGGTACTTCTGTGTCACAAAGATCTGAGCTTTATAAATATTACAAGCCTGAACACAGACATTATGGATGCCACTACTCCAATCTGTGCATTCATCCGTCCATCCTCACAGACTAAAGTGACCACATTTATATGTCTTATATGCAATAACAATCAGTATTCAATTAAAAAAAAACTATTTCCAACATATGGCGCAGAATTTGAAAAACAGTGAAAGGGTGGTTTGTGCAAATCAGGGGTGTTCGTACAGAAGAAATACTTACGGTTCATTTCCAACTTACAGGAGCAGATATCTTAAGGACTGTTCAGTAAATGACTTAAAGCCTGAAATACTTGAGAAATGGTGGTCAAGTTCTGGTCTTTCTGAGGAAAACCATTATTCTGACAGCATCCAGACTGTTAGTGCTGAAGCCCCAGCTATTTTAGGCACAGAGGACTTTGGTAAAAGTTGCCATTCTCTCACTAAAGCTAGAAGATATTCTTCTTGTTTCTAGTGTGGCTGTTGATGAACTTTTACAAGAGTCTGGCAATCTAATAAACACTGCTTCTGTTCCTTTTGTCTATCAGCCCGTAGCTCAGTGTTTACCGAATGGCAGCTGTGAAGTGGATGGAATTGTTCTGTGGGACTTAGCATCAACTGTTTGTAAGTCCAATCCAATTACAGCTTCATTTGGTGGTGACGGTCCACTCTCCACTGCCTGGAAATGAAAGACGCACTACAGATAACATTTTAAAAGTACATTTCTATTCTACAGTCTTTACAGTATATTCTAAGTTGTCAAACTGTTTTTGATAAAGCAATCACCTGTGGAGATCACTAACGTTCGTTCCATTCCCTCCTGCAGATAATGTCGCTCCTTGCTTCTGGTTCATTTCAAAGTAAAGTATTCGTTTTTCTTACCTGAACTCCTGGTGGATTTCTCAGCTCAGAAAAGCTGAACCCTGGGTTAAAAATTATTGCTAAACATGGCAGGAGGTTACTGATGTCTCAACATTTCCCATTAGTGTTTTGAATGCGAATATTGCTCTGACAGTGAAACAGAAACCCTTATGAACCTTTCAAAAAATGTATCCTACAATGGTTTCCACTGGAATGGTGGTAGCCCATGGGTATCTGACTGGACTTCCAGAGTTTTTGAACAAGTTCATATGATTGTGCTACCGTAGACACTAATTTTCTTTGAGAAAATAGTGCATCCTTCGTATCTGGACCATTATCAAACTTGTGACTTGGTCATATTGTATTTTCTTCAGGCGGACTAAAGCTTGTTGGAGCACATGAACTGACAGATCTTTAGCCTCTTACCAACTACATGGTTGATTGATACATGCATAAGATTGTATGGGTGTGGGATTGATCATTTTAGGGGAAATTTTAAACATTTCAGAACTTTTGTATTTAGAGATTTCTGTAATTTTCAGACAATGCACCCCTTTCTAAAACTGTTCACTTTATTTGGTGCTGATTGCATTGAGTTCTGACAAAGCAAGCACACATTTTAAAGTCTGTTATGTGGCTGTGCTGAATTATACATTTTATAGCAGAATAGTTTTGCAATTAGAAAATTTAGTGTGCATTAGAGATATCAACATAGTGCAATGGTTCACAATGAAATTGTGAAACATAGAGCTTTACCAGTTTGACTTACACAAATATCGGGAATTAAATTAAGCCTGACATTTTGCAGGCATGAATAAATTCATTCTTGAATATCAGTTTGATGTATATGATGACCAACTGTGTTCTATAACTAACACTATTGCTTTTATTGTTTTTACTAGAATAACATGGCAACAAAAAGGCCAGTCAGGCTGCAAGTTATTCTGAGTCCTGATGACTCCAGAAAGCTTATTCTACCTGATGGAATTTAAGCAAATAACAATGCAGTAGTTTATTAATGAAGTGAAGAAATTGTGTTTAGATGGGCATTTTGGACAGCAATACCAAGACAGAAACTTTGGGGATGACTTCTAGGGCAGGACTTGAAGATTTGGCAACCATTAAGGTCATCCCAATAGCTGATTAGAGCAGTCAGGAATTTGTTTTCACTTTCTGTGATGACTTTATGTCTGCTCAGTCAGATGACATAGAACACACACCCCACAACCCCCAGCTCTATCTCTACTGGAAGCCAAGTTTGGCCAAGAGAGTTTCCAATTCCAACATTCTCCTATGATACTGAACTGCAGTTAGAAAAGTCCTGTACTCCTGTTGAGTCCAGGACAAACATGACAAGGCTGACAATACGTCCAAAAGCATTGTCGGATATTTTGGAAAAGGTTGCTGAAGAGATCTTCAAGTACAAAGGCTACCCAGATGACATCGACTTCAGTTCCGTTGCCGAATCATTGATCAAAAGACATCCATGCCTTTTTGAACCTGGTTCTGACAATAGTTGCTATGGGTGGAAACACTGGCTGAAGACAACAATGGGAAATTACTGCACTCAGGTAAAGAGAAGCAGGTGTTCAGAATTCCTTGCACATTCCCCCAAGTACAAATCACCAGATGATTCATTGCCAGCAAAAACAAACATTAAAGAGCCCTAGAAAAGTAGAGGCCAATCACATACCTGACATTTCAACTGGAGAGACCCTGGACACCTTGGAAAAAGAGAGACTGCCACTTAAAAGTGAAGGGAAGAAGCAAAATAATTGTGCAGTAATAAAGAACAAAATGAATGAAGAGGTGGCCTGCACCCTTCACAACAGGTAAAGTATGCATTTAAAAAAAAAAAAAATCAATGGCAATTTGTAAATGGTGGTCTGTAAAGTAATGTAAATGGAGGAGGAGGACCATGTGACACAGGGATTGTTACTGAAGGTGTGGAAGTTCTCAGGGAATTGCCATCACTCCCACATGGTTGAGTTATAGCCTGCCACGCCTTTTTATTGCAGGAGAATGGAAGGAGTTTTTGTTTCATCAAATGTAAAATGGTTTGCTTTAATTAAAACGTTGCTTTAACAAAATTACATAAATTTAATTAGTTTGATTCAAAGAAAAATTTATGTTAACACAATAGTGAATATTATGTTTAACCAAACTGTAAAGGTTCATTTATAACAAAGTAAAAACTGATTTGTGGTTATTACAACTTAAATTTTTACTTTGAATTAATTTGAATAATAATGATTTGAGTAACAATAATTTTGCTTGATATTAAATTATAATTTATGATTTAGGCCAGGTCATACATTTATTTTGAGAAAAACTAATAAATTTAGGCGTATCCAATTACATCAGTTCTTTTAAAGTTAGTTAGTGTCATTTTTAGTGTACATTAGGGCTGTACAATGTTAGAAAAAAGTTGCTTTGTAGGATATTATTGTTTAATATTGTGATAAACCCACATTTTTTTCACTTCTGTCATCAGTATCACTTAAACTAGGTGTGGGCATTGAGGCCAGTAAGAAGCCACTGAATTGATCAAATATATTATTAGTATGCAGAACATGAATGCATAGTACTTGGAATATAATGGTTTATGCTTTATTGCAGTCCAAGCAGTCTATTGCATAATTTTTATTGTGCTCAGTGATGATGCAATGACATTAACTTTTATTTCACTGAAATAGGGGTATACAGATTGATCCAAATATTGATATTATCAATACCAATGTCATGCAGTTTAAAGCTCGGAACTCGCACATCTTCAACTACAAAATAAAAGCCCAGTTGCTTCATCCTTTTCTTAAATTTTTATTTTTTATTTCCTTTGGTTTGCTATGTCTTGGCTGATGGAGAATCTACACTAACATACGATACTAACGTTGGTGTTGGATCATACTGATGGGATAGATACTTGAGTTTCTTTCTACTTTCAGTAGGTTGCTACTGTTCCAGAAGTGCAGTTCTGTGCTGGAGCAGGCGGGAAGTAACAAGATCAAATGTAAACAGTGGACAAAACAAGCATAGCACATAATTTGGTTGGCTCCGATTACACAACAGCTTCAGAATTGATACACACATGCTAATATGTGTAGAGTTCATATTTATTTCCAGAAACACAGCGTGCTGTGCATGATGTTACGTCTTCTTCTGCTCATACAGGTTGGTTCAGGGCCATAAACTTTTCACATTGGAGTCTGACGAAGGTTGCATTTAAATTATAATGTGAACAACTGCACAAAAAATATATATCTGAGCATAAAATTGGAATTGAGCATCAAGACCTGCAGTGTGAAGGTAGTGTTAGGCTCTCCATTGCTACTGTCTGCATTCAATGAGATTTCAAAGCATTCCCTCACTGTTGATTGGAAACAAACAGACAAGTATTCAAGCTCCTGATGTCCTCTGAACTAGTTGTTCATGTTTTGCTTTAGTGTAGGGTGCAATACCGCTGAGTGTTTTTCCAATTCCAGTCCTGAGGACCCACAACCCTGTATGTTTTAGATGTTTACCAGTAATTTCCCTCTCCAGGTTATTATAAGTATTTTTTGACTGCAGTACGGCTGTCATACTGTGACACAGCTGATGTAAAAGCATGGACAGCAGATCAACAACAAAAGTCCAAGTGTGGCAGCTACTTCAATACCGATCAATAAAAACAGTGCACTGAATGGTACTTTGATTTTATACTCTGGACATCCCTAGTTAGTAACTTATGAGTGGTGAAATCAGTATTAGAGCACAGAGTATGAAGAAAAGGGTAGAATTCTTCCACTAGGCAGTGCTCCCCAACCTTTTTAACTCCACGGATCGGTTCATTATCAGACAGTACTTTCACGGACCGGCCTTTAAAGGTGTGGTGGATAAATACAACAAAATAAAATGATACGACCGACATGAAAACAGGAGTTTTTTTTAAAACATAATAAACGTAAATCCATCGTGTACTCGCAACTTTTTTAGCTGAGTCCTGATATTGTGTTATCAACATGAATAACAGCCTCTCCTCCCCCTAATGTTCTCTGGTCAATATGGCGATGTTTAAACTTTAAAATAAGATGCACCACAAATATAAAGTGTACAAAGAATACAACTCACCATAACGCTGAATCAGTGGGAGCCCTGTGCCTGTTTCTCAGTAATGAGACGGTCCCATCTAGGGTTTCCAGAGATGTTTGTTTTTGACAGATTTTGCTGCTTCTGGGTTTGTTTTTAGCGGTAACGTATCACTTGACCTAGATAAGCGTTTTGACACGCATCGAGCGTGAGTCAAAGACGGATGTAGTGGAGTGAACCCAGTCAGTTTTCAAAATAAATGTCGTTCAGACTCCGAAAATAAAAAAAACGGAAATACTGTAAGTTAATTATTCCTTCTGTGCGGCCTGGTACCAAATGACCTACCAGTCTGTGGCCTGGGGCTTGAAGACCTCTGCTCTAGGCTATGCGAATTGTTTAGTCAAAATACAGCCCCTGTTAAAATGTTTTACAAGCTTATAAAACAACTTTTGCTAACTTCATACTAGTGTGGGAGAACACTACATTTGTTAATTGAAAACCTCTACACAATTGCAGCAACCATTTGTTTAATGCAATGTTTTTTCTCAACCAAACAACATCTGTGTTTCAAATGTTGTTCTCCTGAGGTTGTTGATTGTATCAATCCGCCAGCAGTTGAGTAATCAAATGTGCTAAACAGGTGGACTGATACAATCAGCAACCTCAGGACGCTGACATTCAAGTAGAAACATGAACATTGTTCGGTTGAGAAAACCGCAACAAAACTAAACAATGGTGTCATGGAAAAGTGTAAGTGTACGAACATAAAAGCAGTTTAGATTTGACTAGCCATTAGTCTAGTCTGGAGAAGGACTTCAGCTCTTTTCTCCACATTCTATGTTCTATGACTGATGTCGCTGCTTATTAATATTATTGATAACTCTTTGACAGATCATCGCTTCATACATGACCAGACTATTCCTTTAATGTAAAATGTCAAAGTCATTGTTTAAGTCTTTTAAGTTAGTCTGTTTTTCAGGTTTGTTGGTTTGTTTGCTACTCAGCTTTAGGTGACAATAGCAAAGAGAGATTGTTTTTTGCTGTGATTCTTCAAGTCCTGGTATGACCTGTTGAATGGCGGACATTCGTACTTCAACTTTGTGATAAACTGAAGCCACACTTTAATTTTTAAATCCTCGGTTAAGTTAGGTTATGACCTATCTTCTCAGAGCTGTGACAGACAGCCTGGTTTCCCTCCACTTCTGTCCCTTTTGTTATGAGCTGTCTTGTCAGTCATTTTGGCTGAAGCTCTCTCAAGATCCCCTGAGGGTCTTCCTTTAATGTGACAGAAAGGCAGACATTCAGCTAGACTTAAAACTTAAAGGTTTAAACAAGGTGAGATAGATTTATAGCTGACACAGAAACTTGAACACAAAATATTGCATTTTATTTTATTTTGTATTGGCATTTCTTGTTGATTGTGGGGGGTGGGGGTATGTAATTACCCTCTTCGGTGGGAAAATTCTATTACCGGGTCCTATTCTGCAATGCAAAGTGTGGTGCGAAGAGATGTTACAGGCCATCAAGCAGAACACCGGGGCTGTCTGCATTTTAAACCAAACTTCCAATTTTCTTCCCCTATCTTTCTTCATCCTCACTGAAGCTGGAAATTGAGTAAGGCACACTATGTGGAGAGGAAGGTAAGGAAATAAAAGGAACGACACATTTCAGCAGTTTAACAAGTTATTTATTCAGTCTACCCTTACCTCTGTGTTGGTCTGGGCAGACTGGTAGGTGATTGTTTTTCATGAAGTAGGTGGCCATGCAGAGGGCAAATCAAAAGTCTGTACATACCTGTTTCTGGTCCAAACACTGTCACTTAAGACCATAAAATTACCAAAATATTAGGACTTAAATGTTAAACCCAAGACTTCAAAACAGCTGTCCACAAACACGTTCTTCATCGTACAGTGTACTGGGTTATTAACCGACACACCGCCTTTGGTGGTGGACCATAATTTTTGCCTATGTCCAAGTGTGCATGTATTTGTTTGTTTGTAGTGTTAGCAAAATATCTCTTGAACCACTGGACATATTTTAATAAAAACTCTCAGGAAGTAAACCCTGGGTGTACACCTACAACCAACGAACTTCTGGAATTAATTCAAGATGGCGGCTACAGCAAAGCAAAATTATCAAACACAAAAATAGCTTTAATTTAGCCAATTTTACAGATACTGAGCTAAATTTTGTTGTTTTTGCATGTTCTCATGAACCAATAGATGGATTTCAATGAAACTTTGAGAAAGTAACCATTGGGTAGACATCTACAACTGCTTTACTTTTGGAGTCAACCCAGTTCAAGATGGCCGTTGCAGCCAGCTGACCTTAGGAACACAAAAATGACTCTTAACTCAATCAGTTGTACCAGGTATGTACACAGTAAAAATCAGGTAGTACCATAAGGTTGTTGATTTTCTTTCAGCTGCTCCTGTCTGTAGAGATCACCACAGGGAGTGAACTTGTACGAGAGATCTGACAATTGTTTTACACCGGATGCCCTTCCTGACACACTCTAGGCTCGAAATCACAATCTCAGGATTACAAGACTGTGACACTGAGCCACCACAGGCCCCGTACGCATCTTATAATTACCGGCTGTGTTATTTATTGCTACCAAAGTCTGATTTGCAGAGAAACCTAGCTTACATTTTTGTGGAATTTATATACTAAAAGCAGAACTTGGCTATACAGTCAGTTGTGCATCTGTACTTTAGAATTATTGTCAGTGGGTTTTTATTAGTCACTTTCTTAATAAAAAAAAATTCCTGGTCCTGAAAATAATCTTTAGAGGCTAGTTTTGCTATATCTAAACAAAAACGTGATTCTGGAGTATCATGTGCATTTTCTCTATGTGTTACTAGCAGGAGCTTTTAAATATGAAAAATAAACAAACTCAGTTGCTCAAAATTCAACACAGTGACATCAACTTCACAGTCCTGATTTGACTTTTTAATCATTTTTCCAGCAATGATGAAATGCGTGCTTGAACAACACTCCGGCTATTATACAGAAACGATTGGCTGTTGACTTAATTAAGTCAGAAAACTGATATTTGAAATGCTTTAAAAAATTTATGTGGCAGATTTGAACTGGACTTTGGTGTTTAGTCTCTAATTTCATCACTTTATGTGAACACGTATGTTTTTTAATTAGGTTTATAGTGCTTCAAGAGTGTCTTTATCCTGGACTGTACCAGTGGAAGCTGGTGGAACTGCAGGCAGCATGCAGAGGGAGCAGCAGCAGAAGAAGTGGCATAGATATGAAGTTTTGGAATTTAAATAGACCCCTCAGATTTGACTTGTATGTTAGATGTGAGGCAGACTACATGCAGTTCCAGCTGACTGCCTGAGCAAGTTTACATACATAGGTGTGTTACTCCACTAATTTAAAACACAAGATCTAGTAAGTAATTAATTAACATTCTCTGTTGAATCTAAACAGTAACCACAATCAGTACATCAGTGAATGGTCTCTTCATTTGAAGTATACACAGGGAGTGATTTAAAAGTCCTGTTATTCATATACATGTGCTAAACAGGTCAAACTGGTGTTTAAGGTTACAGGATACAGCTAGTAACTTAAATTTTGTCCGTCATCTTGCATTTTACGTACAGTACAGCATTTATTTATTCCTTCACTTTTGATTGTAGAGGGATTAACATTTGCTTACTGTTGCTGAGTTTTAGTAAACAACATTTCACTGCTTTAAGGAGAAATTATTTGTGGTCTCTATGTACCTCCATGCTAATAACTATTCTTATAAAGATCAGTGTCCTATTCCCCTGTTCTTAAAGGGAGGACAGGAGAGTGAGTTCCAAGGGTTAGGGGTCACACTGCTGGGCCTCCCAGGGAAAGTTTACCCCAGGGCAATGGAAGCTCAGAGCAGCCATCAAATCTTGGATTTAGAAGGAGAATTCTGCTTTTCATCAGTGGACAAGCTCCTCACCCTTGGAAAGTTGCTAAGGGGGTCATAGGAGTCTAGCTGTCCAGTCCACATGTATTTTGTGAATCTGGGTTTCTTAAATCTGTTCTCCCTGAGGCATTCTGTGGAAAGGTGCAGGGTCCCTGAATAACCAAAGCAAGAATTATGTCCACAATCTTGGCACAAAGTCAAGCTCGTTCCTAGTTAGGGTTGGACTTTGCCAGGGCTGCCCCTTTGTCTCCTTTACTGTTCGTAGTGCTCAAGCACAAAATCTTAAGGCACAGTCATGGACAGGAGGGTGTGTAGTTTGATGATTCAATTCAATTTAATTCAAAGATACTTTATTAATCCCAAAGGGAAATTAAATGTTGTTGTAGCTCATAATTCTGGTTTCGTTAAAGAGTTGTTATAGATGCTGATGGCTGTGGGCAGAAATGATCTCTTGTAGCAGTCTGTCCTGATGTGTCCTCGGCCCTGATGTCCTCAGAGCCCCACCAGGTGAGCCTCGCTGGCCTCCTGTGGAGCCATGACAGCTGAGCTCTGGAAGCTCAGGTCGGTCTTCAAGTCCTGGGCGATCTCCCGGACCAGGTGCTAGAAGGGCAGCTTCCAGATGAGCTGCTCGGTGGATTTCTGGTAGTGGTGGTTTTCCTTGACAACCACGGTACCAAGCCTGTAGTGGTGAGGCTTCTTCACTCCGCCAGCCGGGGCGCTCTTGCTAGCAGCTTTGGTGGCGAGCTGCTTCTTGGGAGCTTTACCTCCGGTGGATTTACGGGCAGTCTGCTTGGTTCTAGCCATGACTGAACTTCAGGGTTTTTCACATTTAACACTTGTTGTCTTGGTTATGCATCATAACAAAATGTCTAAAAGTAAAAAAGTTTTCTGTAAAAATCCTACCAGCTGCACAGCATTTGATACCAGAGGAAATAATGATCAAAAAAAGTGATTTACATCAAGAAAAAAAGAGGAATAACATTTTCAAAAGCAATATCTCAGAATGAATGTAACAGAGCTACTCCAACATGCATCCACCTTGAGCGGCCCAATTCTAGAATCAATGATGTTGTTCTGTTGGTTGTTGTCTAATAACCATGAGTGTGCACTGGGGCAGTTCATACCTGATTGTGTAGTGGCTGGCATGAGAGTGTCATGAAGTGGGATGACGGAGACGAACCCAGACTCATATTTAAAAGAAACTAATTTATTAAACTAAAAAATAAACAAAACAAAAGGCTGACGTGGCAGCAAACAAATAGACACATAAACTAAATCAAACAACTAAGATGGGAACAGAAAATACAAACTGAAGCAGGGAGCAGGGACAGGATCAGGATCAGGATCAGGATCAGGATCAGGATCAGACACGGGAACAAGCAGAACAGGAACACTCACTACAAACGACAATGTACCAGCGGGGTATGGAAGGAAATGACTGGGTTTTGAACATTGAAGATGACGAGGTAACGAGGTTGGAAAGTAGGGACATGTGTAGACGGGCGTGGCAGGGAAACCGAGAGGGAGACTGAGGAGGATTAAATGAAACATGAACATGGGACAAAACAAAAAACACACAGAACCAGATAACAGAACAAAAATAAAACAAAACCAAAACAAAGAAAATCCAAATCCCTACAGAGAGTCATCTCCTGTAAGTCTGAGGCCATGGTTCTTAACTAGGAAAAAGTTGTAGTGTTCACTTTGTCTGGGGTGTGAATACAGAAGTTCAAGTATCAGGTAGTCTTGTTCACAAGTGATGGTATAATGAAGCAGGAGATGGACCAACAGATCAGGGCTTCATCTGTCCTAATGACGGCGTTGCACCAGACTGTTGTGATGAAGAAGTTAAAAGACAATGCTCTCATTTTCCTGGACTATCTGTTTTTCAATACTTATCTATAGTCATGAGGTATAGATTATGACCAAAAGAATGAGATCCCAGATACAAGTGGCTGAAATGAGCTTCCTACTTCAGGTGGCTGGGCTTAGCCTTATGGATCGGGCCACGAGATCCATCATCTGGGGGAGTTCTCTGGGCACGTCCCACTGGGAGGAGACCCTGGAGCAGACTCAGAACTTCCTAGAGGGACTATATAACGTCTCGGTTTTAGGAACACCTTTAGATCCATCAGGGGAAGCTGGAAAGTGTTGCGGGTGTCACAGCTCCGTCTGTTCATGCCACGCCTCTTGCCTCTAGTCATGCCACAGCCACGTAACTTCCCAC